>NC_081172.1:5042500-5342500 GCF_012432095.1 Onychostoma macrolepis | reverse complement strand
AACGATGTTATTGACATAAAACGGTAAAAAAAAAAGTTAAAATGTTGCTCGCGAAGAGCTCTAATCAGTCCCTCAGCTGCAACGACTGTTTTTGATTGTTTATAATTGTTTCTTTTGAATCTCTATGGCGCCGTCGCCATGGTGATTCTTTGATGTCATTTTTGAGTGACATTCCAGTGGCTCTGCAGGCGAATCCACAGTCATCCGTGCGGTATTATTAATTATTAAACAAACTAAGGTATAACCAAATTCAATAAGTGCTCTCCTTAGAGATATTTCAAATGTTAATTTAATACACACCTACTGTATTAAGTTCCTCCGTCTTTAGACCAGAATAAACTACTTTAAAACATTTATAAAACACATTAATCAATATTTCAAAGTAACGACCATTATATAGGCTGCTAAAAACAAAAACTAAAATTATTTGGACTTAAGACACTTAGAAATGTTTGTATATCATTTCACTGGATAACAAAATATCTAAATTAAATAATTAAACACTTACTTAGTAAATAAATAAAAATGTATTAAAATGAGATTTAAAAAAAAAATCACAATACATTAGTTTAGAAAGGAGAGAGAAGATACATTATTTTTTTTACATTTACTTTATATATTTATCTTTTTTCTCCTTGATTTTTGTGTTTTGTCTTGGTTTTGTAAAATATTGTTTGAAAAAAATGTATGGAAAAACCAATGAGAAATTTGAAAATATCTTATGTATTATATATTATGTGATGTGTCACTTCCAAAGAAAATATGCAAATAAATAAATCAATTTTACAGCTAAACATTTCACAAAAATATGTTTACATTTATACTTCAACACAAAAAGACAAAACAGAAGCCACTCAGTTGATATTTTGTTAACACAAAAACAATCATATAGTTTTATACGTGAAATAATACGTTTTTAAATACTTTGAAGGAGGACTGTACACACTGAAACAGAAATCAATAACTTGATCAGTCATTCGTTTAATCAAACAATGGTTCTTTATGTGGATATCTTTATTGGTTGCATTAGTTTAAGCACTGCTCTGTGATGGTGTTGTAGTGTTTGTGTAGTGGTTGTGTAGGGATTGCTCTCTCATTGTAGCTCTGAGGACCTTTAGCAAGATGTTGTTTCTCTCTATTTCCTCTGGAGGGCGCTGTTAAAACACAAAATCATGCAAAAGTGAATTTAAAATACTTCTATGTTTATATATCTGTTTATTTGGGAAGATTTGCACATGTACACACACAAACTTACTCTTGTTAAAGCTCGAATGAGTCTCTGTAGTATAGCATGTTCAAACTGAGGACATCGAAACGCCACTTGACCCACACAGTCCAGCAAACAGCAAATGGTGTGCCGCTGATACTAAAACAACACAAAATAAACATAACCACATGAAGATGTACATTGTTGAACAATCTGTAAGAACTCTAAAATTTCATGTTTAATTCAATGTGTTACTTTTTCTTTGTAATTATTTGTGAAATTTACTAGCAATTTCTGAGTATAAACAGTTTCTATACCAATTTTTTAGTGATGCAAAATATGCCTTATTTGTATGACACACACACAGAAGTGTAACAGACATGTAAGCAATTTTTAAACAGCCATTTCTGTGTTTTTATGCTTAAATGTATTCCCAAACTGTACATAATACAGTTCAAACTGTTTTTGTAGTGTGTCCTGTCAGAATGAGTTCAGATTTTCACCTTTTGCAGTGAAATATTGTGCAGGCTTTGTGCAGGCCAGGTTGAAGTCAGCCTCTCTATGTCATCTTTACTGAGAACGGGATCCTGTTATGATAAAGCACAACAGCTAAAACACTGCATACGAAACAATGAGAAAAACTCTCTTAAAAGTATAGTTTTTAAAAGTTCATAAGCATGCTATGTTTATTTCAGGCTTATTGTTTTCCAGAAACTATCATTGGCATCTTTTTGCGCCAGAATTGCCATATACTGTGACCTCTGACCTTTAGTTTTTCCAGCCAGATCCATAACAGTGTGCTCAGAACGTCTGGATCTGTTTCCATGACAAGTGTAGCCCAGCCACATTCACTTGAGTTGAGCTCATCCTGAGAAGAATTAAAACGGGGTAAAATCTCCTGCATTAACACAACATTCACAGACTCGGCAGAACCTGGGATAAAACAAAAGCTTTTGTCATACAGACAGAATAATGTGTAAATGTAAGGAGAATGCAAGATAAATATGATAAAATGTAAAAGCCAATATGGTTATCTGAGAGATTTTAAAGCAAAAAAAAAAAAAAAAAATTACAGATTATATACTGTATATTATATCTGTACATGCAGTCATATGAAAACATGATCATGCTTTGTATTGTGAAAATAATGTTTTACTGTTCCAAAACCTTTCCTGAAACTAACAAGGGTGTGGATCCTGGAACATAATTCTACTTCAGTCAAAAATCAAGTCAAGTCAAGCATGCTTTACCTGCAAAACCGCTGCTTTTTTCAATACAGTGTCCAGTGGAGGGCGCTGTTGTGCCATTGCTTTAGCGACAGCTCTTGATAATGATGACTGAACTGATGTACAATGCTCCAGCCTTAGCTTTAAGAAAAACATCCACAACATTTGCACAAATAAGAGGTAATACAACATAAAAGTTCTCAAAACTCTTCAGGCAGTGGTCTAAGATGCAGAAAAAATGGTGGATATTTTATTTGGTCTCACACTGACCTCGATGTTTGAGCTGAACTTTAGATAAGCCTGAGGTTTCTTGGTTGTACATTTTGTCTTTTTGTTCACAGTCTCATTTTGTGAGAGAGGAGCTGATGGTGGATTGGGGTTGTGTTTCTCTGTAGTCCCATTGCGCTGGTCTGTCATCGGGGTTTGAGGACTCTTTTGGGATTCTGTTGGGATTCTCTGATCTGTTGATGGGCCGATTGCTCCATTGCTTATTTTATGGTGTCCACCAGATTGAGGAGAGTAGCGTGAGAACATAAAATCCTTGCAGAAACAACAGGATCTCATATGTCACTGGTATGCAGTTTCATAAACTTAAACTTTCATAAAGAATTATAAAATTGTATTTAAAAAAAACAAAACAAAATTATAATTATTAAAATTATCATCTAGAAAATATATTTAAATTCCAAAACTGTATTTTAATACACACACACACATACGTAATACATAAATACATACATACATACATATAGATACACACACACACACAATTTTAGAATTAAAATATAATATATACATTTGTTTATATTAAACATATAACTTTATGTTTAATATAAATAAAGGAGGGAAGGGAAGTGTATATATTTTTCATATTATGGTAATGAGAAGTAGGAGTGGCACAATAATATATCTTAATTTTCTTATATTTCATATATTTTTTTTATATATATATATATATATATATTTACACTCAAAATTAAAATAATAATCCAAAAACAAAAGAAGCTTTGAGGCTGAAATCCATCTTTGGAGATAATGTGGGTGGATTCAATCCTGAATTGATGCATCTAATTAATTACACTTTATTTATGGTATAGAATATGTTTATTTATATTTTTTAAAAAACTGCATTAACTAACAATGAGCAATATATTTGTTACAGTATTCAACTTTTTTCCCCCCAAAAAAACTTTATAAAAATACAACTGTTCACTGTTCATGTTATAGCAGGTCCATTATAATATTAATATTTAACACATTAGTAAATGTTGAAATCAGTATTAAAAAAAGATTAATAAATGCTTTACAAGTATTTCCATCGTTAGTTAATGTTAACTAATGTAGTTAACTAATTTTAACAAATATTACCATTTATTTTTATTTTTTAAAATTTCACAATACAGCAAATTTGCAGTAAACTGACTGACTCACCTCAATAATAGTAATCTTGCTGAGATCTGACTCGCTGTAGCTTCTCTTGTTTAGAAGGATGTCTCTCTTCCTCTCCAGGAACCCGAATGGCTCGTCCCAGGACTCGCAGGAGTACGCTCTGCATGAGCCTCTCCTTTCCTTCAGAGCAGGCAGGTTTCTCTTCAGAAGTGTCACCTTCACTGCCTTCTTCAGGGCCAAGATGTTCAGCCTCTTCTCCAGTTCTCTCTGGACGTCTGGAGGACTGGGAGCCCCCTGGGTGAGAGTGATCAGAATGCTGCAGAGGACGTGCAGGATCTTGGGCGTGTGTTTGAGGGTTCGGGCCTCGTCCCCGTGCAGCAGAAGGGCCTGACGCAGGAGGTACTGCCGGAGACTGAAGGAGGAACCGTGCCGCATGTTCAGACACGGGTATTGGGCCAGCTGAGAGCCCACCAGCCGGGCGAAATCAAACACCAGATTGATCTGTGATCGAGTTTGGATTGAGCGAGGCCTTCTGATCCGAACATAGTGGACAGCTTCACTAGCGCTGATTCGACAGGTGTAGACCAGATAGCATGCGATAAGAACACCTGTAAAGTAGGGTTGATATTAAGGGCTTTGCTCTAATAGAATATCATCTTAAAGTAATAATGCACAAGTTGCAACTTGCCTGTCCTGCCCAGTCCAGCATGGCAGTGAACAGCCACCTTTCCTTCCTGCACAGCGAAGGCCAAAACCTTCACAGCATCCAGCATCACCTCCAGAGACGACACTCCAAAATCAGACATCCCAAAATTATAGAAGTAAACTGTCAGACAAAAAGGAACATAATTCAATAATTCATCAGTTGATTTATTGGGTGAATCTCTCAAGGAATTTTCACCCCAGTATTAAAAGAACATTTATACTATTGCATACGTATTAATATACTAGGCCCAATACATACGTTTGCACTGTGATTATATTATATATTGTAATATATACAATACTTTATATATTAAGATTTTCTATAAAGAAATTAATACTTTTATTTAGCAAGGATGCAATAAATTGATGAAAAGTGACAGTAAAGACATTTATAATGATATAAAAGATTCTTTTGAATTTGTCTATTCATCAAATAATCCTAAAATATGTATATCAATTTTTTATTTAAAATTCAATCATTCCAAAATAATTGTATAATTTACTTATATTTTTAATTATAGATTATAATTGTAATAAATATTAAATAATCGTTTTATATATATATATATATATATATATATAGGTAATGAGATTTAGGAGTGGCACAATGCAAATCTCTGTTTAGGGTGTAATATGAACCAGACATGTTGCAAGAGAATCATACTAATATTAGTTCTATGAAAGTTCATGACTTTGGCTCACTTTGACTGTCCATAAAGATCTGAGGTGAATATGTGAACCCACTGCCAGGGTCCAGAGGAGGGCCGCAGTGAGCATGTTCCCCTGGGAGCTGCATATTAATGATGGATTTAATGTTGAACCTGTAATACACACATTGTCACTTATTAACCAGACCCACCCCCTGCAGAGTGTAAGTAAATGTTAAACATCTTTTTAAAGACTGTATTAAATAACACTCACTGTTTGAACTGCTCTATGATGCTGTATCTCTTGATGAGACATGTAGAAGGTCGTGCCATTGCAATAATGTCATCGGTCACCCTAAATACAAAAAACACATGCAGTGAATATATACATGGCTATTTTTATAAGGCAAAGAAATAAGAAAAACGTTATATTACACATTCGGTTTAAAGGAACAATTTCTTATTCTTGCATTCAGTTCAATTCTTACAGGTTTGATGCCACTGGTTCTTCTGACATATAAATATTCCTATTTGTTTGGTGTGTCTCTTCTAACATTTTGGCCTTTAGTTCACATGGAGACAATGTTTTTGTCCAGCTAATACAGAGCTTTTTTGGAAGCGCCGTTTTCTTTTTGCCGCTGTGTTACCTAGATTGCTGTTGATGTAGCCTTAATCATTCAGACAATAGAAACACTGTAGGCCTCACCAGCTGGAGAAGACACCTTTAATGGCCTGTTGGTTTATGCTCCAGCACGCCGGACCTTCATATCGACAGTCTTTTCCCCCACAGGCAAAAAGACAGATGATCTTCGAAGGAATAGCCTTCACCAGACTCTCCCTGGCCTGAGAATAAGATGGTCTGGGCACTGGAACCTGCGGCGTCATGGAGGACAGGAGAGGACAGGACAGAAACTAACAGCAAATCACTGGTTCTATATGCACTAATGGCTTAACACTTAGCAGGCAACTTTGTGGATGTACTGTGCATTCGGAAATTAGCTGAGGAATACTATAGACAGAAATATGACAAAGAGACAGAAAACAGAAGAGTCAAATTCCACCTACTACCTAAGAAATTAATCAAAACACTGTAGAGCAGTCAAGCTAACACACAATAATTAATCACTGTGTCACCGCCATGTTAGATGACCTACATTTTAAGCCTGTTGATACTGTATATGTACTGCTCTGTACTTTTCTTTATTCATAACTGACAGACAAAAAAAAAAAAAAAAACAGACTTACCCATGTGGCTCCATCCAAAGAAAGTGTTAAATGTGAGATGTTTACTTGTAGATTGCATAGCAAACATGTAGAGAGAATCTAACATGGCTATGCTGCATACAGACACATGTTCATGCCTCAAAGCTGACCCAGCGACTGGCTTCTAATCCTTATTAAGTGTCATAAACACATTAGTGGATAGGTTCACGATTCATAGTAAGCCTAATTATATAACATGTTCTGGGTCCGGCAGTATGTACAATATGTCTACCAAGCAAACTAGAAAGACGTGTGCATTTTAATTAATTAAAGTTTGAATTTCAAAGTGAAACTGAATAAAATAAAAAATTACTGTAATTTGTAGTAGCTATACTTTTCATTTCGCAGTATGAAAAACTTAATAGAATGAATTTATCTATAGACATTTTATCTATTGACAGTATTTTTCATTATATTTAAGAAATTCGTCAGTGTTGTTACAAACTAAAACTAAAAAAAGTAATTATTTAAAAAAAATAATAAAAATGATAAAGCATATAAAATTACAAACACATAAGGTGAAGTCAGCTAAAATGTGCCAAATAAGGTTGTAGCGTCAAATCTCTTTACATTTTTACACACAATCACAATAACTGATCTTGCATTGTTGCTTCAACAGGCAGGCAGGGCAGTGTTACATGAAGCTTGTTAGAGAAATTGACAGTAAATTTCATTAATCACTAATAAGGGTACTAAAGCAATTATGCTTACCAACAAAGCAAAGGTTTATGAACAATGTTTTGACATGCTCTTTCAAATAAAAAACGTTTCATTTAAAAAAGAAACTTCGACTTTTGTAAAAAAGGTCATTTTAGGTAGAAATGGCTGGTTAAGCTAAAATGGGCCACGATTTTCAGCTAAAATGGGCTGCATACACATACACACTTTTACACAGAAATTGAGGGTGAAAATAGGTTTATAGGCCTAGATATGTATCCATACAAAATCTTAACAGTCTTTTTTTTTTTTTATTGCATTGCAGACAGTATGGCAGGAGGACAAGCAAAGAAAGGAAACAGATAGACAAGAAGAGAGAAGAGAAAGGGAAAGAAAGGAAGATGTCAGTAAAATTGATTGCATCCCAGACAGCAAGCAGTGTCGGCCCAGATCCGGCCCACATCTGGCCCGCATGGATTTCACACGAGCCAGATGTGGGCTAGATCTGGGCCAAAACTATGTTGCTGTCTGGGATACACACACTTTCACACAGAAATTGAGGGTGAAAATAGGTTTATAGGCCTAGATATGTACAAAATCCTTACAGTCTTTTAAAATATATATAAAATATGCAAAACGTTTGACAAATATTTGACAAGCATACACATACATGCACACAAAAGACACCAATGCACAGAAACACACACCTATATAACATGATCAGTTTATTTTTAATTGCATTGTTTAATGAAATATTCCCTCAACTTTCTATTTAATGAAATACATTTATGGTGTTGTTGCTATGGCACACTAAAGACAATAGTGTCAATTTACAGTTAAAATTAAAATTATTTCAGCTGAAATTACCTGGCCCATTGTAACTGAACAGCTGGCCCATTTTACCTGAATGTTGTGCCGTGGCTCAAGAAGGTACCTGCTGATACTCAAACTCTTATAATTTTAAAACAATTATACTTTTTCACATTTAAAAAATATTTATATATTTAGGAGACCCATGCTAATTTATAAAAATATCATTAGATCTCATGCATAGCTTATTTGATGGTATTATATAAGTCATTTACCAAAACGTGGCCCATTTTAGCTGACTTCACAAATTATAATGAAACATTCCTAGAATGTTTTCATTTACACAGAGCCAACATGGCACAGACTTATTATACTAGAGATTGGATCTATCAGCAAAATATACTCTCTCTCTCACACACACACACACACACACACACACACACACACATAAATATATTTATATTGTTTATTATTGGGAATTCTACTTGTAGCTCATTAGACAGAGAAACATTCATAAAACATCCACAAAAATGTTAATTTATAATTTATATAACATTGTTATGTCTGAACAGATCACTTGTACACTCTAAAAATGCTGGGTTAAGTACAACCCAGTGCTGGGTAAATACTGGACAGAAAACATGCTGGGTTGTTTTCAACCAACAGTTGGGTTAAATGTTTACACACAATCACAATAACTGATCTTGCATTGTTGCTTCAACAGGCAGGCAGGGCAGTGTTACATGAAGCTTGTTAGAGAAATTGACAGTAAATTTCATTAATCACTAATAAGGGTACTAAAGCAATTATGCTTACCAACAAAGCAAAGGTTTATGAACAATGTTTTGACATGCTCTTTCAAATAAAAAACGTTTCATTTAAAAAAGAAACTTCGACTTTTGTAAAAAAGGTCATTTTAGGTAGAAATGGCTGGTTAAGCTAAAATGGGCCACGATTTTCAGCTAAAATGGGCTGCATACACATACACACTTTTACACAGAAATTGAGGGTGAAAATAGGTTTATAGGCCTAGATATGTATCCATACAAAATCTTAACAGTCTTTTTTTTTTTTTATTGCATTGCAGACAGTATGGCAGGAGGACAAGCAAAGAAAGGAAACAGATAGACAAGAAGAGAGAAGAGAAAGGGAAAGAAAGGAAGATGTCAGTAAAATTGATTGCATCCCAGACAGCAAGCAGTGTCGGCCCAGATCCGGCCCACATCTGGCCGCATGGATTTCACACGAGCCAGATGTGGGCTAGATCTGGGCCAAAACTATGTTGCTGTCTGGGATACACACACTTTCACACAGAAATTGAGGGTGAAAATAGGTTTATAGGCCTAGATATGTACAAAATCCTTACAGTCTTTTAAAATATATATAAAATATGCAAAACGTTTGACAAATATTTGACAAGCATACACATACATGCACACAAAAGACACCAATGCACAGAAACACACACCTATATAACATGATCAGTTTATTTTTAATTGCATTGTTTAATGAAATATTCCCTCAACTTTCTATTTAATGAAATACATTTATGGTGTTGTTGCTATGGCACACTAAAGACAATAGTGTCAATTTACAGTTAAAATTAAAATTATTTCAGCTGAAATTACCTGGCCCATTGTAACTGAACAGCTGGCCCATTTTACCTGAATGTTGTGCCGTGGCTCAAGAAGGTACCTGCTGATACTCAAACTCTTATAATTTTAAAACAATTATACTTTTTCACATTTAAAAAATATTTATATATTTAGGAGACCCATGCTAATTTATAAAAATATCATTAGATCTCATGCATAGCTTATTTGATGGTATTATAAGTCATTTACCAAAACGTGGCCCATTTTAGCTGACTTCACAAATTATAATGAAACATTCCTAGAATGTTTTCATTTACACAGAGCCAACATGGCACAGACTTATTATACTAGAGATTGGATCTATCAGCAAAATATACTCTCTCTCACACACACACACACACACACACACACACATAAATATATTTATATTGTTTATTATTGGGAATTCTACTTGTAGCTCATTAGACAGAGAAACATTCATAAAACATCCACAAAAATGTTAATTTATAATTTATATAACATTGTTATGTCTGAACAGATCACTTGTACACTCTAAAAAATGCTGGGTTAAGTACAACCCAGTGCTGGGTAAATACTGGACAGAAAACATGCTGGGTTGTTTTCAACCAACAGTTGGGTTAAATGTTTAACCCAACCTTCTGAGCAGTAAGCCGACCGCTGGGTCTAAATAGCCCAATTGCTGGGTTCGTCCATATTTTACCCAGCGCTGGGTTGTATTTGACCCAGCATTGTTTAGAGTGTATCTAATCCCATATGCTACATAACCAAGTTGTTATATACTATAATAGTAGGCTATAAGGGTCAATCGCAGATCAGGTCCTTTGATTCAAAGGGAATCAAAGAGCCTTTGATTTTTCGACCGTGTTCTGAGATATAAGTAACTTTTGTTTATAACACTAGTTATAACAAAATTTACAGCAGAGAGTCATACTGTAGTGTTAGGATATGAACCAGTGGATTAAATTAGCACAAGTTACTAAAGTAGCTTTGCCTGAGAACCCAACACTCTTAAAAATAAAGGTTCCAAAAAGGGATTTTGCAGCAACAGAGAGGCCCAAACTAAGGCTAACAAGCCCAAGTTGGCTTGTGATGACCTTTGATTTGGCCCACCATGCCATATCAAAAGAAGGGTGAGGATGACATACTATTTTGCATATTTTCATATTTCTAATGTATTATTTTGTTTTTACATTTTTTCTTTTATTTACAATTTTTGAATTTTTGGCCATTCATAGTAAATAGTAATAATTGCGAAGATCAATTGTGAAGAATGTTCATGAATGTTCATGGTTCTTTATGGAACCATATAGAGAACATGTCAGTTAAGATCCTTTATTTTTAAGAGTGCATCTTCCTGTCATGTCTTTACTACAAATACGCCTTCTCTTTAAGCATTACATGCATTGGTAAAAAAAAAAAAAAAAATTCAGGTTGGTTCTTCACATTGTAGACTTAGTAGTAGACCAAGAGTAGACTCACATCAAATGCCATTACACATCATTTCAAAGAGCATTTATTTATGTATTTATTTATATATAAATAAATATGCACTAACACATATCATTGAAAATGTGCATACTTACCAATGAATCCACTGGTTTGCAATAATAAAAACAATGTATTGTATAGTTCTAATTTTCTTGAAGGAAATCATTTAAGAAAGCTTACCATGCTGATGATTGTTGAAAGCTCAGTGTTGAAAACACTCAAGGAGAAGTGGATCTTCATATACTCTGCATTTCTACTTCATTTATATTCTTCCCAGAAAAAAAAAATGCATATGGTGACCTGAAGCAGCCAATCCAGAGCAGGCACATTAAATTAGATGTTTATACAGAAACGAGAGTGAAAGTAAAACTTTGCTTGTGATTTCAGAATGTCTAAATCGTGTAATTTATCATATAACAATTCAGCCAGAAAAATAGCATTTTATTTTGCATTGTCCTTGTTACACATTTTATATGTACTTAAATAGATACAACTAGCCCTAAACCAAACCCTAATCCTAACCTTAACCTACACTCTCAGAAATAAAGGTACAAAAGCTGTCACTGGGGCGGTACCTTTTCAAAAGGTACACTTTTATACCTATTAAGTTCAAATATGTACACTTTAAGTACTAATATGTATCTTTAAGGTACCAAAATGGACCTTTTAGGTTCAAACATGTACCTTTTGAAAAGGTACCGCCCCAGTGACAGCTTTTGTTCCTTTATTTCTGAGAGTGTATAGTAAGTGTGCTGTTAATTAATATTGCTCAGTACTTATCTGATACACTGTAACAAGGACACCTTGAAGTGTAACCCAAAAATATAAGCTATATTAGAATGAAAGGTAAGCAAAGATGTTCCTGTTAACAGGGAGAGACAGTGGCATGATGCATATGAGGAAGTTTAGATCACGATTGGCCTTCTGCATAAGGAGAATTATGTCAAATCTATGTAATGCTTTTGATTGTTTTGATAGCAATATTATGCTTTATAATTATACTTTATATATTATATAGCTTTTTTTAGCTGTGTACTTTGTTTCACTACTTTTTTTTCTCTATATATTTTTTAAAAATCCAGTAGCCTACTATAGTAAGTGCTATGGATAAATTAATCAGAAATTGGTTAAAATCGATCAATCAATCAGTCAATCAATCAATCAATAAATAACACAGCACAATAATTTTTTGTTGCAGATTTTGCTATTTTTATTTTAAAAAATTTTTTAGGGCTTTTTGTTTTATCATATGGGCCCTGCACCAACCGAACCAAGCAATGCAGAAACTGAAGGTTTTACAAAAAGTACACTTCAAATGTTTTACATTTGTTGCAATATGAGTCAACAATGCGTTAAAGAGGTTTCTTGGTTCTCTTCAGCATCAGCTGCATTGGCACATTTTTTTCTGGTTGGTTCTATTTTGTAGACTTTGTAGTAGACTTCATGTGAGATGTCAGGCTTTACGGGAAGTGCTAGGCTTCATGTAAGGTGCTTTGTAGCATTAAGGCATTTGCCTCTGCGCATCTGGAGACCAGCGCATAACAAAGATGAAGACTAATGCAAATGAGATTCTCCTCTGTAGCACTGGCCCAGATGACAGAGGAGAGTGCTACAGAGGAAAATCTCATTTGCATTAGTCTTCATCTTTGTTATGCGCTGGTCTCCAGATGCGCAGAGGCAAATTTACATTGGCAGCAAGGATTTACATAAACTTTGCCTCCTTCGTGATGCTAGAACAAACAACAAAACCATTCACCTTCAGGAAGTGCAAATGGTGTCAAAAATCAATTATATGACAACTGCATAACCCTAACTGAATAATGGATTTGAATAAAATCACTGAATGGAACAAAGTTTAGTTACAGTAGCTCAAAAAAAGTCTAAAACATCTGATACACTCACACAATAATGCTACAAGACCAGTCAAGTTTCCACAGTGTCTCCCACAGAGGAAACACCATAGACCTGTTAAGATGATTCAGTTTTCAGGTTTCACAGTGACAAACCACCAAAATAAAATTTGCATTACAAAATATTTTAACTGTGATGATTGAAAACACTTTATGAAAACTTTAAAGAAATACATTTTTGTAAATTTATTTCTATAACTAGTTGTCTTGCCTTGTTGATCTGTCAGCAGAAGGCTCTGGAAAAGACAGATCAGCGGGTACACTGTTCCCACCCTCAACTGATCTGCGAACAGCTGTTGCCCTTGTTTGCTGATGTTTTGAATTCTTAGTTAACTCCTGATCTTCTGTCGGCCCATCCCACTGGTAGCCCTTTAAACATTCACTAAAATGAATCTCAGTCACTCAGACCTATTCTTTGCCGATATAACAAATTTTATTTTGACCAATTGCTTTGCATCTCTGTCTAGGTTCAGAACAAAAACAGAACAGAAATTGTGGTAACATTACAATAAGGTTTTTATTTGTTAACATAAGTTCACTACATTAACTAGTATACTTTTTTCTGATGTCTCATACACATTAGTGGATAGACATTCATGATTCATTATATAACATATTCTGAGTCCAGCAGTCTGTACATACAATATACGCATAAACAACTGTTTCTCAGGCACATTTTAAATAATTGAATGAAATTATAAAAAAAATCTTAAATGGTCTTAAATAAGTCAGGGTTGTGACATTAACAATTGAATTGAGAGAGCCTTTTAATTGAATTTATGAGGAACTGAGATGAAATAAAATGCAAAGAAATTCATATAACTGGTAATACATTTCATACAATCAATGAAATAAAATGTCAGTCATAGAACTTCTGTTTAATTTATAGAATTATTTACTACAATTTATTAATTGCAATATAATTTATATACAGTATTTTTCATTACGTTTATGAATTAATCAGTGTTGTTATTGTTAACTAAAACTGAAATAAAATTAAAGCCATAGAAATCATCACTAAAACCTCAACTAAAATTATAATGAAAACTGAAAATATAAAAATAAAAGCTAATTCAGTATATTGATAGATGATATAATAGTATGTAAATAATACTAAATATCATCGAAATAATCTTATATTTTATGAACCGTAATTCCCCAGAATGCTCTAATTTATCCCAGAGTTTTAAAAATGCATGTCCAAAACCTACCTTTAAAATATTAAAGTAGAGTTTGGCTCCATCACATAAACACACACACATACACAAAGGTTTTTTTGTTTGTTTTGTTTTGTTTTGTTTAGTTTTTTGTTTGTTTTGTTTATTTCACAACATATAATTGGGGAGTTTATCGTGTAGCTCATTAGAAAGCAATACATTTAGGCAGACGAAGCACAGAAATCCATCTGCATTCATGACATTTCTAAGAACATCATTGTAAAACTAAACAGATCACTCGCTAACAATCCCCTCGCCACATAACCAAGAAAACTACGAGAGCTCAATAGGATATGATGTCCTTTGATGTTGTGTCGCATCTATTGGGCTTCATTTCTGGCTAGATCTTAGTCCTTTGACAAGGACCTTGTTCTGTATGAGATCATGTCTCATTACAGGTTCGTTACCTATGTTGTGTAACTTTTGTTCAACAGCACTGCGATAACACCTGTGCGTGAAATTCAGCAGTGTGTCATATTGTGTATTGTTAGTAAGATAACTGAACCAGTGGATTCAACCAAGTCAGCACAACCTGCAGAACCTGTGCCTGTGAACCCTATTCTGGTGAACATGTCATCTCGCTCTGATCACGCTCTCTATGGCTGAGCGCCGTTGACGTGGCATCAAAATGAGGTAAAAGAACATCAAAAAAAACAAATAAATAAAAATAAAAAAAACAGTGGGCTTTTACCTCTAACCCTGATCCGCTGCTCCAGAAACCTTCTGCTAGTTTTACTGAAGAGCTATTTGGACCAAGCAGCCATAGTCTGAATATATCTTTACAACAAATACACTTGGGCTTCAAAAGGGCATGACCTCCCAAAATATGTGAGCAACATGCATCCATTAGTACATCTACAAAATGCCCATCCAGCCCATTCTCTGTTTGTATTTTAATGGATAGTTGACTACTGTAGACCTTTTGCAGAAACAGTCAGTCCTGCGTTGGAGTCATGTGCGTTGCTCGATGGCACAATGGTGATTGAGGACGATTGTGATCACAGAAAAAACTGCCTCACATCTTCCAGCCTCTGGACCAGCAGCTCTCATCAGGGATCACCTCTCCATGAACATTTCGTTCTTCTCTCCACGGTTTCTTCAGGGTTGCACAAACAGACAGGAAAGCAGAGCCGTTCTGAAGAAAAGCGATGGTGCTGCCACTGCACAGCGGGAAAGTTGCGAGATCCATCGTTCTCCATGGAGGAGTCAAGGTCTACGTGTCAAGTTTGCCATGGACACTCATGGCGTGGGAGATACTTGGGTTGTGACATTTGTCACAACTGAAGCTGTGTGATTGCTTTGGCTGCTGCTGGCTTGTATCAGCAATTGCACACAGTTCGTTTGATCCAGCGTGCTATTGGGTCTTTCTCAACACTGGCTGCATCAAGGTCTGGAGCAGTTGTTTACCCTTGGCAGCAGACACTTACTCCAGCACCTCCATCATCTTCTTCATCATCGTCGTCGTCATCCCCTTCATCACTCCCCTCGGATAAGATCTGTTGATGGACAACAAACGCTGTTGCTCAAATAGACTGTAATAAAATGTTGACTCTATATTTGAACTTATTGAGTTATCGTTTTGCTTTGACTCAGTTACATTTCATTTACTTAGAATATAACGTTTTGTTGGCGCAATTAAATTTTACTGACCCAGACACTTTTTTAAAGTGGATTTATCAAGTTTAGTTGGAATATCTTTATAAAAGTAAGATCAGCACCAAAGTTAATGTTCATTTATCCTAATTTGGCTTGGCTTTTCTTAGTTCAACCAAATATAATAATTCATTAATTTCAGTTGTTCATTGCAACCATATAAAAAGGCAAAGAATTCTAAAATATAAAATAGTAAATATATAATTTATGAAAATACACCTCATACAACACACTTTATTTATCAATTGAACAAAGTAACAAAAGGACAGACCAAAAAAAGACAGACCAAATCTCAATTTCAAACATTTAGTCTTTGTAATTCAGATCAACACTTGAATGTTTTTGAAAAACAATCCTGTCTGTAGTTTTAAAAATGGATTAAATAAATATAGAAATAAGAGCAGGTTGCACAATGCAATGAAAGACATGTAAAGAAAACAATGCAATGCATATTTATGAACCTTAAATGTCTTATTTTTATTTATGCTGTCATAATTAGGGTGCATTTTCGCATCTAATAAATAGTTACTTGACTAATAAATAAATAAATGGTGATATTGATTTAAGTTATTATTTTATTATCTTACTTGCAGATTATCAATTTATATATAGCAAGTAAGTTTGAGTTATCCACCCATCCTCTACCCTGAGGAAACTTGCACACCCTCTTACATAAACACATTCTCTACAGAGGTGGGGTGAATATAAAACAATAGCCTGAACTTTGAGCTTAAGGTGCCATGCACAAACTAAGAGTTAACTTAAAATACAGAATAATTAAACTGTCTGTGTCTCCGCTATAAGATGATAGCAGATGCCCTTATCATAGTGTGAGTTATTCCTACAAGACACTAGTGTATATATCTTTAAAAGTATTTTATCTGCAGACAGTGACACTTGCAATAACATTATCTGTCTATTATCCTCAATCTATCTATCTATAAATCTGTCTAAAGCTGAGTTTATACAAACATGAAAGATTTAGATGAAATGATATTTACTGCAGCGTAATATCAAACCTAAAATCATACTTAAATGTGTGATTCAAAATAGTTGCTGAAATGAAAAAGTTAAATTTAAGGATGATATTATAATTCAAAAATACTTCTACTTCATGTTAAACATCATTGCACATCACTTCAAAAAGTGTTTTCACATAGATATGGACTCACACAAATCATTAAAAATTTGCATACTTGCCAGTTTGCAATAATAATAGTAACATTTGACCATATACTTATACATTTTAAAAATGATAACCTTACCATGCTGATGATTTGTTTAAGGTTCAGAACAGCGTAGTGCAGTTTATGTGAAGTGGATCTTCATCCGTTATTTATACTCTTCCTTCAGAAACTGCTCACACCTCCTCACAGCAGCCAGTCTGCTGCAGACACATTAGAGGAAACCTTTCCGCAGAAACAAAAGTGAAAGTTAAACTTTACTTGTGAGGGATTTCAGATGTTCTCAATTATATAATTTATCATGTAACAAATCAGATACAGTACAAAACTTTAAGCCATATTATAATGTAAGATAAGAAAAGATAGCCTTGTTAAAAGGGAATGACAGATATGAGGAAGTTTTGATCATGTTTAGTTATTATACTTATGTCAAATCTATGCAATGCTTTTGATTGTTTTGTATATTTTATACTTCTGGTAACAATTACAAAATTCCATTTTTTCACATCTGTAAACTACATAAGTTAACATGAACTATCAGTGATAAATACTTCTAAAGCATTTAACAATATAGTTGTTTTGTTTTTTTGTGTTTAACGCCATGCCAGATTTTCATGGCAAGAAAATTTATGGCTGAATTATTCATCCTAGTTAATGTCAGTTTCAACATTTACTTCATTATTAAAATCAAGAGTTGCAAATGAAGACTAATGCTAACAAAGATTAATAAATACTGTAACAAATGTATTGCTCTTTCTTAATTAATGGGACCTTATTGTAATGTGTTACCATACTTACTTATCTATTCTTTATATTATATATTCTACAGTGTCTAAACAATCTTTCAGTGGCCTGTATAAGAAGTGCTATGGTTAGTAAATTCATCATCAATCATTGGCAGACAAACAAAAATAAACACAACACAATATGAATTTCTGTTGCAGATTTTACTATTTTTATTTAGAAGTTTTTTTGTTTTTACATTTTGTTCCGGGGCTTTTTGTTTTATCAGCTGGGCCCCGGACCAACCGAACCAAGCAATGCAGAAACCAAAGGTTTCACCAAAATTTCGCTTCTTCACTTCACTTTACATTTGTAGTTTTATTTAGGAGTCAGCAACATGTTAAAGAGATTTCTTGGTTCACTTTTAGCATCACATGCATTGGTTTTTTTGTGGTCGGTTTTGTAGCATTTGTCAGAGTTTTGAGGCTTTGCGCGTTGATTGTCAGGCGTCACAGCGGTGTTAGGCTTCGCAGACTGCGCTGGCCTCTGCGCATCTGGACAGCAGCACCAAACAAAAGGGTTTCCCCTCTGAATGGCACTGGGCCAGATGACCCGCCCTGGCAGCAAGGATTTCAACTCCGCCTCCTTCATGATGCTAGAACAAACAACAAAACCATTCAGCTACAGGAAGTGCAAAGGGTGTCAAATATCAATTATATAACAACTGTATAACCATATAACTTATTATAAAACAGTATTACTGAATAATGCATTTGAATGACAGCATTGGATATAACATTGTGCAGTTTATTTTTAGTTCCCTGTCTTTTACAGTAGCTCAAAAAAAAGTCTGAAAAACATCTGATGTACTCACACATTAGTGCTACAAGACCAGTCAAGTTTCCACAGCATCTCCCACAGAGGAAACGCCGTAAAACCTGTAAAGATGATTCAGTTTCCAGGTTACACAGTGACAAACCACCAAAACAAAATGTGCATTACAAAATCATTGAATTGCTATGACAGAAAACATGTTTAGGGAATATGTTTTTCAAAATAATAATCATGATAGTAATAATCGTGAGATATTTTCTCTATACCTTGTTGATCTGGCAGCAGAAGGCTCTGGAAAGGACAGATCAGTGGGTCCGTGTATAATTTATACTGGTACACTGTTCCCGCCCTCAACTGATCTGTGAACAGCTGTTGCCCTTGTTTTCATAGGTTTCATTTTCTCAGTAAGTTTCTTATCCTCTGTCGGCCATCCCTCTACAGGAAGGCTTTGTTGTTGTTTCTTAGTGAATGACACAGCATTTTTCTTTGAGCATTTTAAAATGAATCTAACTCACTTTTATCTTTGTTGAGACAACACATGTTGTTTTGCATCCATTTATATGTTCTAAACATTATTTGAGAATACTGAAAATTGGGGCTGGTAAAAATGCTCTCCTTAACACTATTTCCAAAAATTACAACAGAGGACTGAAAATTCACATACTATCAGTAGCCTATTAATAATAAAGTTATGTTTGTTAACATTATCTACATTGTTAGCATGAATTAATAATGAAGACTTCTACACCATTTAATCTTAATTTTAACATTTACTAATTTAAAATTTAAAGTTGTAGCCTATCTATTAAAGCACTAAAACTAACATGAATTCACAACAAAGATTAATAAATGCTGTAGAAGTGTATTGCTTATTGTTAGCTGACTATTAGGTAATGTAATAACTAATGTTAACAAACGAGACCTTATTGTTTTGTGTTTGTAATTTTAGCAGGGTTTCTGGTTGTACCAGGTTTTGATTACTTTGGACACAGAACAAGCAAGATATGTTTGATTCTGCTATTGGTCTCTGTTTATCAGTCCTTACTGAGCAAGGTGGATAGAAGGATAATGTTCATAAATTTGGATGATGCAGTTCATCCAAAAATGAAAATTACCATGTCATTCCAAACCTTCATGAATGTATTTCTTCTGTGAAACACAAAAGAAGATTTTGGGAAATGTTTGTTTTTTCCTTAATACCTTGTTATTTTTTAAAAAGTGTTCCATAACTGGAATGAAATAAAACATAGACATTAGTTTCAGTTTCAGGTTTTTCCATTTTTATTGATTTTTCTGGAAAGAGTTGCGCTCAGCCTTCATAAAATAAAATTTAAAAAATGGTTGTTTTTGCAGCAGGCCATCCCCACAGCCTGCCAACCAAGCAACAGACAACCAGAAGCCGACCAAAGGGGGAAAAAGGGGGTTAAGGGTAGTAGTCGGCTTCAGTTTTCATTTTTGTGTGGTTTGGTTGCTTCTAGTTTTCTGGTGCTTCGTCAGCGGGTCATAGACCTGGCGCTGTTCACTTCAGGTCCACTGGACCCTGGCCAGAGATCCAGTGTTGCCAGAGAATGCACTAGAACAGGGCAGCGGACCCGAGTGCCCGAATCCCTTGGCAGTTGGGTTCTCCTCCTCTCCTCCTCAAAATCTAAACATGAAATGATCACATTATTATATCTAAAGTTCAGAGATACAGGACTGATCATTACCATAATAATTCAATGTGAAAGACACTTACAAAATAATAAATGCAAGCATCAAAAGAGATCCTTAGGCAGCGTGACGTCTTAACTCGTGTGCAGTCATCTAGTGGCAGCTAAAATTGACAGGAATTGAGAATAAAATAACATTAATATAATCGATTATTAACAGACTCAAAACTACCTATACAATTCTGTGAAAACAAATCGCAATATAATCCCCTAGATAAATCTGTGCACATAATGATCAAGAATTTATCTATCAAGTACACTGTAAAAAAAAAAGTTGAACCAACTTAAAATTTTAAGGCAACCATCTTCTGCAGATTTTTGAGTTCTCCATTTTTTAAGTTTATACATCAAAAATTTGAGACAACTCAATAATCTCCCACAAAAGTAAATTGAGCAAACTTAAAAATCTGCTGAAGCTGATTGCCTTAAAATTTTAAGTTGCCTCAACTTTTTTTTTTTTTTTACAGTGTAGGAAATGTTTTTCTATTTAATCAAATGAGACTACGGTAAAACTGTAAGTCTAAACCTCTTTTGTTAGCAGACAAGAATGGATTGTAGATTTTATTTGACAAATGGGTGGAGGTTTTATTCATTATGCCAGCAAAGAGATCCCAGAAAAACATAGGCTACTTTATTTTTAAAAGTATGCGATTATTACTTCTGTAAGTTTTGAAAAGCAAATAAATAGGCAGGATCACTCACCAGACTGCACACTAGATCACAGCATACAAGCAGACCATCTCCGCTCCATCTCAGACAAGAGAGTCTGCAGGATAGAAAGGACCGGGCTCTGCTTCCTCTCGCTTAAATACTCTACTAACATATCCTCAAAAAACTCCTCCCTCTCCTCATCCGTTTCAGTTTGTCAGTAAAGTGAAAGCTATAGAGTAGTCACTTGTCTAAGAGACAAATGCACGCATAAAGCAGTTCCTGTGGTATCAGTGATGTTCACAGCTGTGGTTGTGTCAAATGCTCAGAAACGTTCAAGTGGATGGACCTTCATAAAAGAGGGAGGGCAAAGTGTAATGTATGAAAACTGCATGTCAAATTACTGACAAAAAAGAGACACCCCTCGCTGCAGACTGTAGCGCGGTGACGTCAGGTATCTACGTCAGGTATATGTTTACCGCGCATGCGCAAAGTGACGTATGGTATGTCTATGACACGCAGGCGCATTGCGTGTGTAATTTGCATTACGTGGTGACGGTAGGTGTTTTGCGTCGTGCGTGACGTAACACGTCATAAAACGCATGCGCATACTTAACAGAATACTCTAATAAAATGTAAAAGTATTAAGAACCCTAAGGTGGAAAAAAATAAAACAATAAAATGTAATACAGCACATATCCATGATTTTAACCATGTCTCATCTCAGGTAAAATGATACGGAATTACAGAGTTTATTCTGTAATATCTGTGTAGTATTTTATTTACAATTTATTAACATTCTGTTGCACTTTACTTCACTGTGTATATTGTAATATTACCCTTTAACGGCGCCTTATATATTTCTTATTAGGCTAGTTAAGATGATATCACTGGTCAGCTCTAGTGGTGCAGATGGTAAACGTGTGATTTTCACTTTTGACGCGATCGACGCAGGTTCGAATCCGCCTTTTAGCAAAGTTTTTCTCCTTTTCAAATTTCAAATCACATCAAAAAGCATTTATTTTCAATAAAAATTAAGGAAATAATCAAAAGTTGTGAGGGAGGGCTTTATTGTCCCAATAAGGTGATATCCATTTAATAATTTGAATTAAAATTATAATTTACACTCAATACGTTATTATTGCATAACGTTAATGTTTTATAATGTACTACAATACTGAGGTACAGGTAATTACCACTGTTTGCAATAAGTAGTTTAAATAGCAGAAAATCCTGCTATCACTTAGTGCAAATAGCTGCTGCCTTTCTTATTTTAATCTGTCCTCTGTCATGGTTCTTGTTTATTTATTTATTTTGGATAATTTTGGACATTTTCCTTTTGCATTGGCAATTCTGCATGTGAAATATTTAAGACAATAAAGTAGTTTTAAATTCAATTGACTACATACAGTATATTTTCAGTGTCTGCATCCCATTTTATGCATGGTGCCTCCAAAAAAACCAAACTGATAACAGTGATCTTTTTTTATTATTATTATTTCAAAGAACAAAACAGAAAATATAATTGTATATACAAATATAGATTAAGACTATAGACTATAAACATGACACAGGAGAAAGAAAAAAAATTGCATCTGCTCATTCTGAAATTCACCTCCATCACTGATAAAACAATCAACTGAGCAGTAGCCCTCAAATTCTTTGAATGAATAAAACCCACACAGGACTCCCCTCCTGTCAGTCCTGACATACCTAGGTGTGCAGTCTTTAAATACAGTATCTCACTGCACCGTAGGCACTGGGTCTGTGAATACAGCACCCGGCACTCCTGTCTGTATTGTGCAGAAAATGCACTCCAGTTCACCACACCTAATTTACATAAAATAACAAACAATATTAAATCATTTTGAGGAAAGGCAAAAGAGCCATACAAGGAAAATATTTTAAATGTATTTTTAAATATTATAGGATGGTGTTAGAAAAAGAGTTTTGTTTGCTTTGTCTGTAAAGTATCTAAGAGATTTAATTTATAATCATCATTAACCAACTAAATTAAAAAAGTTTGTCAAGTCAAAATTTAGGTTGGCTTGGCTTGAGAAAGCATAGCCTGAAACAATTTGAAAGTTTTACAGTTGAGGGCAATACAGTCTATCAGGAAAAAAAAAAAACAGATAGTTGAGATGAGACAGACGAGATGAGAAGAGAGACAGACACTCAAATACTTTTTACAGTATTCACTACATGTTAAGGAGTTAAAGAACTATCTGTCTAGCCATATGAAGTGAGCCTCTTCTCTGAATTTCGTCTCACTGATAATGTCCCTAAAAGTCATATGAACATGAAGGTAAATTTAAGAGGTAACACTTTACAATAAGGTGTCATTTGTTAACACTAGTTAATGTATTAATTAACATGAACTAACAATGAACAATAAATTTGTTACAGTATCTATTAATTTTTGATAATGTTAATGAAAAGATGACAAATATGAGAAACATACATACATACATACACACACACACACACACACACACATATATATATATATATATATATATATATATATATAAATGTATGTATGTATGTATTTTTTTTTTTTTGCAATGCATGCAATTCATTACTTTATTAATATAAGTATTTCTGCTCTATTTTAATACATCTTTAAAGGCTAATTTTAGGCGAAATAAGACTTTTAAAGACCAGCAGCAGAATCCCTGTCACGTCGAATACTAACACATATCATAAAACATGTCATAAATGTTTGAAATCGCACACATTTGCAATGACACTCTCTGTGATTATGAGCAAAGCATCCTTACAATTAAAAGCCAACACAAACGCACATTTTTAAGAAAACAAAAGTAAGTAAATGTTCTGGAAGTGAATGAACCATTATTGAACCTGCGTATTTACGGTAAATACATAGGTAACGTAGGTACGTGACGTCACCGCGCTACTGCGCCTGCGTTTTATAGATATACCATACGTCACTTTGCGCATGCGCGGTAAACACATACGTGACGTAGGTACCTGACGTCACCGCGCTACAGTCTGCAGCGAGGAGTACTTGACAAAAAACGCAAACCTTGTTATTGTAAGCGGTAGGACATTAGGACCCAGTAGACGCCACCTCTGAGCGCTTCATTGCTCAGCCGGTTATTTAGTGTGACGTAGTCACAGCGCGACAAGCCAAGCTAGCGTTTCCATAGACATAATAAATAGTATTTATATGTCTATGAGCGTTTCAGCATAGCGTGTTAGTACAGCGCGGGGAATGAAAGCATCAGGAGCGCGGGTTCAAACCAGTGCTGTTGTCGTTGTTTGAGGCTGGAGATTGGCCGGTGGACAAATCGGTTGTTCTAGGCAAACTGCTACAGGTACCAAGTTAGATTATGAAATGTTATGCATGTTGTGAATGACTGTAAAAGCTTGGTATATTGATTCTCCATTTCTGTCATAGTAACGCAGTGTGAGATTGTGGTGAGGACACATCGTGCAAACATTTGTTCGCTATTCAGGTATGAATATGCCTATAACTATTGACTGTATGTTGTTGCTATAAAAGAAATCAATCTCATGACATTTTATTAATGTGATAGGAAACGAGTCCAGTCACTGTTTTTCCTAGTCATTTTAGATATACAAACTGCCTACCATAATTTACAACATAGTGTTTGCCGAACGCCCGTGGGGCATGTGAGGAGAGAGAGAGAGAGAGAGAGTTCTTTTTCTTGTTTTACATTGTATTTTTGTTTTGTTTTGTGTCCCTCTGATAACCTGATGTATACTCTGTGGGGTTCTTTTAATTGAAATACTTATTGGGTAGCGTGTAGTTTTCCATAGAGACAAACGTCTGCAGTGGTGTGCGTGTGGCGTGGAGACGGGAGATTGCTGTGAATCACGTGTATTATATTTAACTGGGTTATTCTACCTGTGTATTTTTATTAACTTATTTATTAAGAGTGACGTGTGGTGTACTTTAAAATTCTGACACGTCTCGGAAGGGAAACTCCGTACACACTCTTGACCATTTGGTGTTTTGATTGAAGTTTCATGAGGTATTACAGTTGTCATTTTTAAATCGTTTGAATTATTGAACTATTGTGAAATAAAGAAATGTATATTTTTGACACACCAGCTTCCATCTGCGTCCTTTAATTAGGGTGGCTTGCATGAAACCAGGTAGTTCTTTTTAACTAACTATTTTTATAATCATGGGTCTTTGATCTACTTGAGTAGTAGTACAGAGGGTGTGTAAAAGACCCCTGGTGGCCACATTAACAATATCAGTTGACATGAATTAGCAATGCACAATATACTTCTAAAGCATCAATTAATATTAGCTCATTTTAATTTAAACATTTACTAATACATTATCGAAATTAAAATTGTATCTATGTGAAATAACAATGAGAATGTTTACAGAGATTAATAAAATATAGTAACAAATGTACTATTCATTATTAATGTTAATGGAATTTTATAAAAACAACAGGGCTTCAGGTTAAACATGCAGATGAACTCCTTATCAAGTGTCTTTGTCTCAAGAATTGAGGAAGTAACAAAGTAACCATTTTAGAAAGCTCCTCTGCAGATTCTACCAATCACTCTCTGTCATTGCATTCATTTCATTGACCATCATTTCTCAGAATGCTTTAATGAAGCAATTAATGTTAAACATGAGACAAAATTAGGAAAGAATTAAACTAAAGAATTAGAACACACAATATATATTTTCTCAACATACTTAATTTGGAGTTTTACAAGAAGCTCGTTAAAAAGCGGTAAATTTAAAAAGATGTCAAATCTTCAGAACATGTCTCCGCTTTGGGCTATAGATCTAAATATCTACAGTATATGCTATCTAAATGTCCTTTGATTTGGACCATGATATGTATGAGATCATTTCTCATTATAGGTACTGTAAGGCACTCAACAATGTGTAACTTTTGTTCAACAGCACTGTAATAACTCCTGTATGTGGGACTCAGTGGTGTGTCATATTGTGGCGCTGGGCTAAGATCGAAGTAAATTCAACAAAGTCCGGCGTGCCTGTGAAACCTATCCTGGTTACAATAAATTAAAAATTGGGAAACAAACAAAAATAAACACAGAACAATAATGAACTTTTGTTTTGGATTTTTACTTGATTTTGGATTTTTCAGGGCTGTTTGTTTTATCAGCTGCCCCCTGACCAGCCAAACCAAGTAATGCAGAAACTAGTTTCACAACAAACAAAAAAAGGCACAGGACAATACACTTCTTTACCTGGTTCATATTTTTAGCAATATTTAAAAGCCAACAATGTATCAGAGTTTTCTTGGTTCACCTTTAGCATTACATGCATTGTTATATTTTTTTTTTCTGATTGGTTGTTTGCGTTACACTTCAAACAAGACTGAGATTTCATTAGACGAGACAGCTCGTGGTAGACTTTCATCGTAAACTAAACAGTTTGTAGTAGGCTTTCAAAGCATAGTAGAGTGTCACTGTAAACTAGACAGTGCATAGTTGACTGCTTTCATAGCATAGATTTTCATCGTAAACAAGACATTTTGTTGTAGTAGACTTCCATCGTCACCTAGACAGTGCATAATTGGCTTTCATAGTATAGTAGACTTTCACTGTAGACTGTACAGTTCATATAGACTTCACAATGCTTCGTAACTTCATAAAACTTCATAATAGACTTCGTAGTATAATAGACTTCCGATGTTGCATCAGACTTCATATGAATGTTGAAACTATAAGTACTTCAAAGGAGACTCAAGACTTCACATAATATCACAGACTGCACAGCACTGAGGCGCTGACCTCTGAGCATCTGGACATCAACGCAAAACAAAGGTCATGGATCCTCTAAATGATGCTGGGCCAGAAGACCCTGCCCCTGGCAGCAAGGTTTTACATGAACTCCTCCTTCATGATGCTAGAACAAACAGAAAAGCCATTTATCTATAGGAAATGCAGAGATTTTAAAGTATTTAAAAAACTCTTATTATAGCACCTTTAAAGTAAGCTTCACAAATACAAGAGAGCAAACAAAAAAACCGCATACAAAATATACAAGTAAACAAAGTAAAATCATATAAAAGGTATCCTGACAAATTGTAAGATTTATATATAATAAAACAAATTGATTAATATCAATTATATACCCATTACCAAAAGATATGACTAAGTAATGTATTTGAATGAAATCAATGGATGTAACATTGTAAGGTTTGTTTGTTTAGTTCACTAATGTCTTTAACAGCAAACCCCAAAAAATCTTAAAATATCCGATATACTCACACAATAGTACGATGAGACCAGTCAAGGTTCTGCGGCCACAGAGGAAACACCGTAGACCTGTTAAGATGATTCAGTTTCCAGGTTACACATTGAAAAAACACCAAAATAAACACTGCATTAAAAAATCATTAATCTGTGATGATAGAAACCCTATTTACAGTCATGGCCAAAAATATCGGTTAATCCTTTTGATCTTTTATTTAAAAATTTAAATAAAAATTTAAAAATATAACCTTTCATTGGAGAATAAGAATTTAAAATGGGAGGAAATATCATTATGAAATAAATGTTTTCTCTAATACACATTAACGGCACCCCTAGAAATTCTTATGAGTAAAATATCTCTGAAGTATATTCCCATTCATATTCACAATTTTGAGCACTCCAGGGTGATTATGAACATGAAATTATCCAGCCATGGCTTCCTGTTTCACAGAAATATAAATAGGAGGGAAAACAAAGCCTAAATTCCCTTAATCATCCATCACGAGAAAAACCAAAGAATATATTTCTGATGTGCAGCAAAAAAATTATTGAGCTTCACAAATTAGTGAAGTGGCTTTAAGAAAAGAGCTAGAGCAGTGAGAATTCGCATTTCCACCATCAGGGCAATAATTAAGAATTTCCAATCAACATAAAATGTTACGAAACTGCCTGGAAAAGGATGTGTGTCTATATCGTCATAATGCACGGTGAGAAGGAGAGTTTGAGTGGCTAAAGACTCTCCAAGGACCACAGCTGGAGAATTGCAGAAAATAGTTGAGTCTCGGGGTCAGAAAACCTTAAAAAAATTGTCAAACAGCACCTACATCACCACATGTTGTTTGGGAGGGTTTCAAGAAAAATTCTCCTGGCTCATCCAAAAACAAACTCCAGCATATTCAGTTATCAGACACGACTGGAACTTCAAATGGGACTGGCTTCTATGGTCAGATGAAACTAAAAATGAGCTTTTAGCAGCAAACACTCAAGATGGGTTTGGTGAACACAGGGATAAAAAGTACCCCATGTGTACAATGAAATATACTGCTGTATTTTTGATGTTGTGGGCCTATATTTCTGCTGGAGGTCCTGGACATCTTGTTTAGACACACGGCATCATGGATTCTATCAAATACCAACAGATAAAAATCAATAAGTGACTGACTCTGTTAGAAATCTTATAATGGGCCATGTTTGGATCTTCCAACGTACAATAATCCAAACACAAACCTCAAAACAACACAAAAATGGGTCACTGAGCACAAAACCAAGCTTCTGCTGGCCATTCCAGTCCTCTGACCTGAACCCTGTAGAAAATGAGTGGTGAACTGAAGAGGAGAAGCACCAACATGGAGCTGGGAATCTAAAGGGTCTGGAGTGATTCTGGATGAAGGAATGGTCTCTGATCTCTTGTCAGGTGTTCTCTAACCTCATCAGGCATTATAGGAGAAAACTCAGAGCTGTTAAACTGGAAAATGGAAAAAGGGTGCCATTAATTGTGTCCAATGTGTATTAGAGAAAAACATTTATTTCATAATGATATTTCCCCCCATTTTAAATTCTTATTCTGCAATGAAAGGTTAGATTTTTGTGAATTTTTTTAATAATAGATCAAAAGGATTAACAATGCAGATTTATTTCCACAGCCTTCTTTGATCATTTTTCTGGTTGGTTCTTCGCTTGGTAGACTTAGTAGTAGACCAAAAGTAGACTCGCATGAGATGCTGTTACACATAATTTCAAAGAGCATTTATTTAATTATTTTTTCACATAAATAAATATGGACTCACACATATCATTAGAAACGTGCATACTTACCAATAAATCCACTGGTTTGCAATAATAAAAACAATGTATTGTATAGTTCTAATTTTCTTGAAGGAAATCGTTTAAGAAAGCTTACCATGCTGATGATTGTTGAAAGCTCAGTGTTGAAAACACTCAAGGAGAAGTGGATCTTCATATACTCTGCATTTCTACTTCATTTATATTCTTCCCAGAAAAAAAAAATGCATATGGTGACCTGAAGCAGCCAATCCAGAGCAGGCACATTAAATTAGATGTTTATACAGAAACGAGAGTGAAAGTAAAACTTTGCTTGTGATTTCAGAATGTCTAAATCGTGTAATTTATCATATAACAATTCAGCCAGAAAAATAGCATTTTATTTTGCATTGTCCTTGTTACACATTTTATATGTACTTAAATAGATACAACTAGCCCTAAACCAAACCCTAATCCTAACCTTAACCCTACACTCTCAGAAATAAAGGTACAAAAGCTGTCACTGGGGCGGTACCTTTTCAAAAGGTACACTTTTATACCTATTAAGTTCAAATATGTACACTTTAAGTACTAATATGTATCTTTAAGGTACCAAAATGGACCTTTTAGGTTCAAACATGTACCTTTTGAAAAGGTACCGCCCCAGTGACAGCTTTTGTTCCTTTATTTCTGAGAGTGTATAGTAAGTGTGCTGTTAATTAATATTGCTCAGTACTTATCTGATACACTGTAACAAGGACACCTTGAAGTGTAACCCAAAAATATAAGCTATATTAGAATGAAAGGTAAGCAAAGATGTTCCTGTTAACAGGGAGAGACAGTGGCATGATGCATATGAGGAAGTTTAGATCACGATTGGCCTTCTGCATAAGGAGAATTATGTCAAATCTATGTAATGCTTTTGATTGTTTTGATAGCAATATTATGCTTTATAATTATACTTTATATATTATATAGCTTTTTTTAGCTGTGTACTTTGTTTCACTACTTTTTTTTCTCTATATATTTTTTTAAAAATCCAGTAGCCTACTATAATAAGTGCTATGGATAAATTAATCAGAAATTGGTTAAAATCAATCAGTCAATCAATCAATCAATAAATAACACAGCACAATAATTTTTTGTTGCAGATTTTGCTATTTTTATTTAAAAAAAATTTTTAGGGCTTTTTGTTTTATCAGATGGGCCCTGCACCAACCGAACCAAGCAATGCAGAAACTGAAGGTTTTACAAAAAGTACACTTCAAATGTTTTACATTTGTTGCAATATGAGTCAACAATGCGTTAAAGAGGTTTCTTGGTTCTCTTCAGCATCAGCTGCATTGGCACATTTTTTTCTGGTTGGTTCTATTTTGTAGACTTTGTAGTAGACTTCATGTGAGATGTCAGGCTTTACGGGAAGTGCTAGGCTTCATGTAAGGTGCTTTGTAGCATTAAGGCATTTGCCTCTGCGCATCTGGAGACCAGCGCATAACAAAGATGAAGACTAATGCAAATGAGATTCTCCTCTGTAGCACTGGCCCAGATGACAGAGGAGAGTGCTACAGAGGAAAATCTCATTTGCATTAGTCTTCATCTTTGTTATGCGCTGGTCTCCAGATGCGCAGAGGCAAATTTACATTGGCAGCAAGGATTTACATAAACTTTGCCTCCTTCATGATGCTAGAACAAACAACAAAACCATTCACCTTCAGGAAGTGCAAATGGTGTCAAAAATCAATTATATGACAACTGTATAACCCTAACTGAATAATGGATTTGAATAAAATCACTGAATGGAACAAAGTTTAGTTACAGTAGCTCAAAAAAAGTCTAAAACATCTGATACACTCACACAATAATGCTACAAGACCAGTCAAGTTTCCACAGTGTCTCCCACAGAGGAAACACCATAGACCTGTTAAGATGATTCAGTTTTCAGGTTTCACAGTGACAAACCACCAAAATAAAATTTGCATTACAAAATATTTTAACTGTGATGATTGAAAACACTTTATGAAAACTTTAAAGAAATACATTTTTGTAAATTTATTTCTATAACTAGTTGTCTTGCCTTGTTGATCTGTCAGCAGAAGGCTCTGGAAAAGACAGATCAGCGGGTACACTGTTCCCACCCTCAACTGATCTGCGAACAGCTGTTGCCCTTGTTTGCTGATGTTTTGAATTCTTAGTTAACTCCTGATCTTCTGTCGGCCCATCCCACTGGTAGCCCTTTAAACATTCACTAAAATGAATCTCAGTCACTCAGACCTATTCTTTGCCGATATAACAAATTTTATTTTGACCAATTGCTTTGCATCTCTGTCTAGGTTCAGAACAAAACAGAACAGAAATTGTGGTAACATTACAATAAGGTTTTTATTTGTTAACATAAGTTCACTACATTAACTAGTATACTTTTTTCTGATGTCTCATACACATTAGTGGATAGACATTCATGATTCATTATATAACATATTCTGAGTCCAGCAGTCTGTACATACAATATACGCATAAACAACTGTTTCTCAGGCACATTTTAAATAATTGAATGAAATTATAAAAAAAATCTTAAATGGTCTTAAATAAGTCAGGGTTGTGACATTAACAATTGAATTGAGAGAGCCTTTTAATTGAATTTATGAGGAACTGAGATGAAATAAAATGCAAAGAAATTCATATAACTGGTAATACATTTCATACAATCAATGAAATAAAATGTCAGTCATAGAACTTCTGTTTAATTTATAGAATTATTTACTACAATTTATTAATTGCAATATAATTTATATACAGTATTTTTCATTACGTTTATGAATTAATCAGTGTTGTTATTGTTAACTAAAACTGAAATAAAATTAAAGCCATAGAAATCATCACTAAAACCTCAACTAAAATTATAATGAAAACTGAAAATATAAAAATAAAAGCTAATTCAGTATATTGATAGATGATATAATAGTATGTAAATAATACTAAATATCATCGAAATAATCTTATATTTTATGAACCGTAATTCCCAGAATGCTCTAATTTATCCCAGAGTTTTAAAAATGCATGTCCAAAACCTACCTTTAAAATATTAAAGTAGAGTTTGGCTCCATCACATAAACACACACACATACACAAAGGTTTTTTTTTGTTTGTTTGTTTGTTTTGTTTAGTTTTTTTGTTTGTTTTTTTGTTTATTTCACAACATATAATTGGGGAGTTTATCGTGTAGCTCATTAGAAAGCAATACATTTAGGCAGACGAATGCACAGAAATCCATCTGCATTCATGACATTTCTAAGAACATCATTGTAAAACTAAACAGATCACTCGCTAACAATCCCCTCGCCACATAACCAAGAAAACTACGAGAGCTCAATAGGATATGATGTCCTTTGATGTTGTGTCGCATCTATTGGGCTTCATTTCTGGCTAGATCTTAGTCCTTTGACAAGGACCTTGTTCTGTATGAGATCATGTCTCATTACAGGTTCGTTACCTATGTTGTGTAACTTTTGTTCAACAGCACTGCGATAACACCTGTGCGTGAAATTCAGCAGTGTGTCATATTGTGTATTGTTAGTAAGATAACTGAACCAGTGGATTCAACCAAGTCAGCACAACCTGCAGAACCTGTGCCTGTGAACCCTATTCTGGTGAACATGTCATCTCGCTCTGATCACGCTCTCTATGGCTGAGCGCCGTTGACGTGGCATCAAAATGAGGTAAAAGAACATCAAAAAAAACAAATAAATAAAAAAAAAAAAACAGTGGGCTTTTACCTCTAACCCTGATCCGCTGCTCCAGAAACCTTCTGCTAGTTTTACTGGAGAGCTATTTGGACCAAGCAGCCATAGTCTGAATATATCTTTACAACAAATACACTTGGGCTTCAAAAGGGCATGACCTCCCAAAATATGTGAGCAACATGCATCCATTAGTACATCTACAAAATGCCCATCCAGCCCATTCTCTGTTTGTATTTTAATGGATAGTTGACTACTGTAGACCTTTTGCAGAAACAGTCAGTCCTGCGTTGGAGTCATGTGCGTTGCTCGATGGCACAATGGTGATTGAGGACGATTGTGATCACAGAAAAAACTGCCTCACATCTTCCAGCCTCTGGACCAGCAGCTCTCATCAGGGATCACCTCTCCATGAACATTTCGTTCTTCTCTCCACGGTTTCTTCAGGGTTGCACAAACAGACAGGAAAGCAGAGCCGTTCTGAAGAAAAGCGATGGTGCTGCCACTGCACAGCGGAAAGTTGCGAGATCCATCGTTCTCCATGGAGGAGTCAAGGTCTACGTGTCAAGTTTGCCATGGACACTCATGGCGTGGAGATACTTGGTTGTGACATTTGTCACAACTGAAGCTGTGTGATTGCTTTGGCTGCTGCTGGCTTGTATCAGCAATTGCACACAGTTCGTTTGATCCAGCGTGCTATTGGGTCTTTCTCAACACTGGCTGCATCAAGGTCTGGAGCAGTTGTTTACCCTTGGCAGCAGACACTTACTCCAGCACCTCCATCATCTTCTTCATCATCGTCGTCGTCATCCCTTCATCACTCCCTCGGATAAGATCTGTTGATGGACAACAAACGCTGTTGCTCAAATAGACTGTAATAAAATGTTGACTCTATATTTGAACTTATTGAGTTATCGTTTTGCTTTGACTCAGTTACATTTCATTTACTTAGAATATAACGTTTTGTTGGCGCAATTAAATTTTACTGACCCAGACACTTTTTTAAAGTGGATTTATCAAGTTTAGTTGGAATATCTTTATAAAAGTAAGATCAGCACCAAAGTTAATGTTCATTTATCCTAATTTGGCTTGGCTTTTCTTAGTTCAACCAAATATAATAATTCATTAATTTCAGTTGTTCATTGCAACCATATAAAAAGGCAAAGAATTCTAAAATATAAAATAGTAAATATATAATTTATGAAAATACACCTCATACAACACACTTTATTTATCAATTGAACAAAGTAACAAAAGGACAGACCAAAAAAAGACAGACCAAATCTCAATTTCAAACATTTAGTCTTTGTAATTCAGATCAACACTTGAATGTTTTTGAAAAACAATCCTGTCTGTAGTTTTAAAAATGGATTAAATAAATATAGAAATAAGAGCAGGTTGCACAATGCAATGAAAGACATGTAAAGAAAACAATGCAATGCATATTTATGAACCTTAAATGTCTTATTTTTATTTATGCTGTCATAATTAGGGTGCATTTTCGCATCTAATAAATAGTTACTTGACTAATAAATAAATAAATGGTGATATTGATTTAAGTTATTATTTTATTATCTTACTTGCAGATTATCAATTTATATATAGCAAGTAAGTTTGAGTTATCCACCCATCCTCTACCCTGAGGAAACTTGCACACCCTCTTACATAAACACATTCTCTACAGAGGTGGGGTGAATATAAAACAATAGCCTGAACTTTGAGCTTAAGGTGCCATGCACAAACTAAGAGTTAACTTAAAATACAGAATAATTAAACTGTCTGTGTCTCCGCTATAAGATGATAGCAGATGCCCTTATCATAGTGTGAGTTATTCCTACAAGACACTAGTGTATATATCTTTAAAAGTATTTTATCTGCAGACAGTGACACTTGCAATAACATTATCTGTCTATTATCCTCAATCTATCTATCTATAAATCTGTCTAAAGCTGAGTTTATACAAACATGAAAGATTTAGATGAAATGATATTTACTGCAGCGTAATATCAAACCTAAAATCATACTTAAATGTGTGATTCAAAATAGTTGCTGAAATGAAAAAGTTAAATTTAAGGATGATATTATAATTCAAAAATACTTCTACTTCATGTTAAACATCATTGCACATCACTTCAAAAAGTGTTTTCACATAGATATGGACTCACACAAATCATTAAAAATTTGCATACTTGCCAGTTTGCAATAATAATAGTAACATTTGACCATATACTTATACATTTTTAAAAAATGATAACCTTACCATGCTGATGATTTGTTTAAGGTTCAGAACAGCGTAGTGCAGTTTATGTGAAGTGGATCTTCATCCGTTATTTATACTCTTCCTTCAGAAACTGCTCACACCTCCTCACAGCAGCCAGTCTGCTGCAGACACATTAGAGGAAACCTTTCCGCAGAAACAAAAGTGAAAGTTAAACTTTACTTGTGAGGGATTTCAGATGTTCTCAATTATATAATTTATCATGTAACAAATCAGATACAGTACAAAACTTTAAGCCATATTATAATGTAAGATAAGAAAAGATAGCCTTGTTAAAAGGGAATGACAGATATGAGGAAGTTTTGATCATGTTTAGTTATTATACTTATGTCAAATCTATGCAATGCTTTTGATTGTTTTGTATATTTTATACTTCTGGTAACAATTACAAAATTCCATTTTTTCACATCTGTAAACTACATAAGTTAACATGAACTATCAGTGATAAATACTTCTAAAGCATTTAACAATATAGTTGTTTTGTTTTTTTGTGTTTAACGCCATGCCAGATTTTCATGGCAAGAAAATTTATGGCTGAATTATTCATCCTAGTTAATGTCAGTTTCAACATTTACTTCATTATTAAAATCAAGAGTTGCAAATGAAGACTAATGCTAACAAAGATTAATAAATACTGTAACAAATGTATTGCTCTTTCTTAATTAATGGGACCTTATTGTAATGTGTTACCATACTTACTTATCTATTCTTTATATTATATATTCTACAGTGTCTAAACAATCTTTCAGTGGCCTGTATAAGAAGTGCTATGGTTAGTAAATTCATCATCAATCATTGGCAGACAAACAAAAATAAACACAACACAATATGAATTTCTGTTGCAGATTTTACTATTTTTATTTAGAAGTTTTTTTGTTTTTACATTTTGTTCCGGGGCTTTTTGTTTTATCAGCTGGGCCCCGGACCAACCGAACCAAGCAATGCAGAAACCAAAGGTTTCACCAAAATTTCGCTTCTTCACTTCACTTTACATTTGTAGTTTTATTTAGGAGTCAGCAACATGTTAAAGAGATTTCTTGGTTCACTTTTAGCATCACATGCATTGGTTTTTTTGTGGTCGGTTTTGTAGCATTTGTCAGAGTTTTGAGGCTTTGCGCGTTGATTGTCAGGCGTCACAGCGGTGTTAGGCTTCGCAGACTGCGCTGGCCTCTGCGCATCTGGACAGCAGCACCAAACAAAAGGGTTTCCCCTCTGAATGGCACTGGGCCAGATGACCCCGCCCCTGGCAGCAAGGATTTCAACTCCGCCTCCTTCATGATGCTAGAACAAACAACAAAACCATTCAGCTACAGGAAGTGCAAAGGGTGTCAAATATCAATTATATAACAACTGTATAACCATATAACTTATTATAAAACAGTATTACTGAATAATGCATTTGAATGACAGCATTGGATATAACATTGTGCAGTTTATTTTTAGTTCCCTGTCTTTACAGTAGCTCAAAAAGTCTGAAAAACATCTGATGTACTCACACATTAGTGCTACAAGACCAGTCAAGTTTCCACAGCATCTCCCACAGAGGAAACGCCGTAAAACCTGTAAAGATGATTCAGTTTCCAGGTTACACAGTGACAAACCACCAAAACAAAATGTGCATTACAAAATCATTGAATTGCTATGACAGAAAACATGTTTAGGGAATATGTTTTTCAAAATAATAATCATGATAGTAATAATCGTGAGATATTTTCTCTATACCTTGTTGATCTGGCAGCAGAAGGCTCTGGAAAGGACAGATCAGTGGGTCCGTGTGTAATTTATACTGGTACACTGTTCCCGCCCTCAACTGATCTGTGAACAGCTGTTGCCCTTGTTTTCATAGGTTTCATTTTCTCAGTAAGTTTCTTATCCTCTGTCGGCCATCCCTCTACAGGAAGGCTTTTTTTGTTTCATAGTAAATGAACACAGAATATCTGTTTGAGCATTTTAAACTTCCACTAAATTGAATATCAGTCACTCTTAACTTTAAGATAACGCATTTGTTTCTTACCAGTTGCTTTGCATTTATTTACAGGTTCACTTTTATAAACAGAAATGCTCTCCTTAGCATAATATCCCAAAAATTACACAAAGACTTGAAAGTTCACATCTTACCTTCAGTGACACTTGACTACAATGTTCCATTTGTTAACATTAATTAGCATGAATTAACAATTAAGACTATATAAGCTGGGGTTAATTTAAACATTTACTAATATATTTTTAAAATGTAAAGTTGTAGCTGTTAACATTAGATAAAGCACTGTGAACTAACATGAACGCACAACAAAGATTAATGAATGCTGTAAAAGTGTGAATTATCTAATGTTAACAAATGAAACCTTATTGTATGGTGTTACCATAATTACTTTGTTATTTTCTTTTTCCACTAAGATCAGCAGGGTTTCTGGTTGTATATGGTTTTGTTTACTTTGGCCATAGAATGAGCAAGTTACGTTTCAATTCTACTCTTGGTGTCAATACGCTGAAATGTGGACAAGGTGGTTAGAAAGATGATGTTCATGAATGTAGATGATAACATATCATTGGCATCTATGTTTAAAGACTGGTATTAGATGAAAATGACTAATAAAATACACAGACAATAAAAAAAAACAGACATTAATTTCAGTTTCAGGTTTTTCTATTTTTATTGTTTTTTTTTTGAAAAAGTTGCGCTCAGCCTTCAAATATACATATATATAGGTTGGTTTCACAGCAGGCCATCCCCATAACCTGCCAACCAAGCAACAGACAACCAGAAGCCGAAAAAAGGGGGTTTAAGGGTAGTAGTCGGCTTCAGTTTCATTCAGTTCACTTCACGTGCAGTTGCATTAACATGGTTGCTTCTAGTTCTCTGTGCTTCGTCAGCGGGTCATAGACCTGGTGCTGTTCACTTCAGGTCCACTGGACCCCAGCCAGAGATCCAGTGTTGCCAGAGAATGCACTAGAACAGGGCAGCGGACCCGAGTGCCCGAATCCCTTGGCGGTTGGGTTCTCCTCCTCTCCTCCTCAAAATCTAAACATGAAATGATCGCATTACTATATCGGCACTCGCAACTTCAAAGATGTAGGGCTTATCCCAGAAAGAGAAAAAAAATCCAGCGTGAGAGCTACTTACAAAATAATAAACGCAAGCATTGGCACAAAGCCAAAGGGATCCTTAGGCAGCGTGACGTCTCCACTCATGAGCAGTCATCTAGTGGCAGCTAAAACTAAAAGGAGATGGGGAAATAACATTAATATCATTGATTATTAACAGACTCAAATCCTACCAGTTTTATGTAAACAAACCACAATGTAATTCTCTAGGCAGAAGATAGAGAAGTCTGTGCACATAATCACAGATGATCAAGGAATGCAAGAAGTATTTTTCATTTTAATCAGATGAGTTTCGGTTCTTTTAAACCTGTAGGTCTAGATCTCCTTTGTCAGCACCAGAACTTTTATTTGACAAATGGGTGGAGGTTTCATTCATCATGTTACACAAACACAGCTCCCTTATTGTGTCGCTAGAGATTGCTTACAAAAGACACATTAAAAATTCAATTATCATTGCTGTAAGCAAAAAATAGAAGGGATCACTCACCAGACTGCACACTAGATCACAGCATACAAGCAGACCATCTCCGCTCCATCTCAGACAAGAGAGTCTGCAGGATAGAAAGGACCGGTCTCTGCTTCCTCTTGCTTAAATACTCTACAATACTTCCTCAGTGAACTCCTGCTCCTCCCTCTCCATATCAGTTTTGGTTTTTCAGTAAAGAGAAAGCTACAGTAGTGACTTTTGTTTTAGATGTTTTTATTGTGGTATTTCATGTGACACTTATAGTTCTTGTTTTTTTAACATTCCATGAGAATGAGAATCCTCCAACCAACTGAAACCAAACAGTGGATCCTCAGCTTTTTGTGACATATTCAGCTTTGTGTAAGAATTCAGCGCATCTGCCCCATTAGCTCAAAACAAAGAAGATGAATCTAGAACATACAGAGTTGCACCAGACCAGGGCCCATATTCACAAAACATCTTAAGGCTAAAAGTAGCTCATAACTTGCCGATTTAGGAAAAAATCTTTAAAATAATGGGCGTGCCAGTCCTAAATTTTTGCTCTAAGAGTATTTCACAAAGCATTTGCGCGCTAAAACTAGCTCCTAAATCTGTGAAACGTTAGAGGAGTAGTGAAGAGGACTCCTTAGTCACTAAGACCAAACCACAATCATCCTAAAATGGCTGTTGCTGGCAATCTGCCTCGGAACGTAAACATTTTCGAAACATTTGACGATAATGAGCTTTTAAAAAGGTATCACCTTTGGTTTTGGAGGTTATCCCAACTCCAAATTTAATAACAGTTTGTTATTAAACCAAGCAAAACCAATGTTGTTTATGAGGAGGGTTTATATGCATATCCACTAATTGTTTACAAGATGCACATATGTAAGAGGCTGACAATTAGCCTGCATTATTATTTTTTTTTAATTCTTTATTTGAATGTGGCAACATTTTTACCTTTAAACCTCTAGTTGAATATGGCAACATAAAATTGTGCTCTACAATATTTCTATGAATAAATCTCTGACAGAGACTATCAGCCAATCACTGTGTGCAGTTAATAAGCATGCTGACATCCTCCATAGCAACAAGGTCAACCCTGCCCTTACTCTTAGCTTAAGACTTCTCTCTATTCCCTAGTAAAGGTTTGTCTCAGCAGCTTTGTGAATAGGTTTAAGAGAAAATTCTTAGCTAAAAACTTTTACTGCAATTTAGGAGAACTCTTAGTGGTAAGATAAAATGTTTTGTGAATACGGGCCACCTCCTCTCTATGTAACAGAACAAACAAAAACAAAACCTGTCATGTGAGCAGGAGTTGTCCTGGAATGATCTCCACACCCAAATCTAATCGTGATTGATAGGAGACAAACACATGCAATAGGGCAGTTCTCATGATATCAGTGATGTTTACAACTGTGGTTGAGTTTACTGTGATAAATAACTAAGTTCTGCTCTTACTTTTGGTTTCTCAGTATGTTTCTTATCGCATACATTAAAGGTACTCAAGTTGTTTTTATGTCTTGTACTCTGTCGATCCCTCACCATACACATTGTATTAAATTCATTCCTTTACCAATTCACTAAAATTAATCTAGCAGCTTCAAAACATAGGGATATACTCTAGCAGCTTCAATAACTAACATAACAGTAATAGCTCATATAATTACAATAAGATGCTGATGTAATTAGGTTCAGGTTTTATGAATGTAAATTTAAGACCTTTTTAAGATCATACTGTAAAAATTACATTCTTCACCAGTGTTTAGTCCAGAGATAGGCAATGTCGGTCCTGCAGAGTTTAGCTCCAACCCTAATCAAACACTCCTGAACAAGCTAATCAAGATCTTCAGAATTACTAGGGCTACAGGCAGGTGAGGTTTTTTTTTTTTCCAAGGTTGGAGCTAAACATCGGCACTCCAGGACCGATGTTGCCTATCCTGATTTTCAGTGCACATGACTAAAGATTCATAAATCAGCATACATTTACTCAAGATGCAAAATGACATACATCTTGTTATATGAGAAACTGAACAAAATTAAGTGAATTTATGATTAAAACCAAAACAAATATGCTCAGACAAATCTACTTAAATCAAAGGGAAAACAAGTGTTCATTCCCAGTTGACATTTGTTCTTTAAGCTTAAATTCGTTTAATTTTGTAGTTTCTCAGGAAACAAGACTTCATATCTTCATCTTGCAAGAAGTAAAGGCATCTTGATATAAGGTTGTTTAGATATTTGTATTGGAAAACAGTTGTGATTATTTTAGTTATACTGTTCAGTCTTGGCGAGTTGACTGAAGTTTTTAATTCCAGGTGCCATCTGCTGGATTGATGCATTAATGCAGCAGATTAAATACAAGGAGACATTTTCTAAATGTTCTGACAAAGATTATAAACATGAAAAGACTTCTGAATGGGTGGAAACATAAATCAATGACTATAAATTACATATTTTATACAGTCATGGCCAAAAATATCAGCACCCTTGCAATTCTGTCAGAAAATGCAACACTTCTCTCAGAAAATTGTTCAGATTGCAAATGTTTTGGTATTCATGTGCTTATCGTTTTTGTTTGCACTGCAACAACACAAAAAAAACAGAAGAAAAGTCAAACTTGATCAAATTTCACAGAACTCAAAAATGGACTGGACAAAATTATTGGCACCTTGTCAAAATTGTAAGAAATAATTGCTTTTCAAGCATGTGATGCTCCTGTAATTTGTATTTAGACACACCTGTGGCAAGTAACAGGTGTGGGCAATATAGTAATCACACTTGCAAACCAGTTAAAAATGGAGAAAAGTTGACTCAACCTTTGTGTTGTGTGTCACACTGAGCATGGAGAAAAGGAAGAAGTGTAAAGAGTTGTCTGTGGATTTGAGAGAAAAAATTGTGGAAAAACATGGACAATCTCAAGGCTACAAGTCCATCTCCAGAGATCTTAATGTTCCTGTGTCCACTGTGCGCAATATCATCAAGAGGTTTACAGCCCTTGACATGTAGCTAACCTCCCTGGACGTGGACGGAAGAGCAAAATTAATGAAAAATTACAACAAAGGATTGTTCGAATGGTGGATAAAGAACCCCGATTAACTTCCAAACAAATTCAAGCTGATCTGCAGACACAGTGTACAACAGTGTCAGCTCGCACTATCCGTCGCCATCTGAATGAAAAGGGACGCTATGGTAGGAGATCCAGTAGAGCTTTTTGGTAAAGGACATCATGGCACTGTTTACAGAAAAAAATAAACGAGGCCTTCAAAGAAAAGAACACAGTCCCTACAGTCAAACATGGTGGAGGTTCAAAGATGTTTTGGGGTTGCTTTGCTGCTTCTGGCACTGGATGCCTTGACTGTGTGAACGGTATCATGAAATCTGATGATTACCAAAGAATTTTGGGGTGCAGCGTAGTGGCCAGTGTCAGAAAGCTGCGTCTCCACCAGAGGTCATGGGTCTTCCAGCAGGACAATGACCCGAAACACACTTCAAAAAGCACTCAGAAATGGTTACAAACAAAGCACTGGAGAGTTCTGAAATGGCCAGCAATGAGTCCAGATCTGAATCCCATAGAACACCTGTGAAGAGATCTCAAAACAGCAGCTGAGAGAAGGCATCCTTCAAATCTGAATGACCTGGAGCAGTTTGCAAAAGAAGAGTGGTCCAAAATTCCAGCAGCGAGGTGTTAGAAACTCATTCATGGTTACAGGAAGCGATTGATTTCAGTTATTTTTTTCCCAAAGGGGGTGCTACCAAATATTAAGTTAAGGGTGCCAATAATTTTGTCCAGTGCATTTTTGTTGGGTTCTGTTGGTTGCATTTTCTGACAGTGCCGATATTTTTGGCCATGACTATATATAAATGATTTTTGCTCCCAAAAAGTGGGACGGCATTTATGCATATAAATTCTGCACATAAGGATCACAATAGATTTATTACATTCAACACGATGATAAGTTCACGATTATGTTTTATTCTAAAACAATATGATACATATAATACACAAATTTGTCATGATAATAGGGTAAAATAGATTGTATCTGTTACACATCAGTTTAGGAAAGCAAACCATTTCAACCAGACATGGAATTCATCAATACATTAAACCTGCATTCAGCAGTCAGATTCAGACACAGATAATGATAAGCTCAAGAAACACGCCTGAGCAAAACATTTCACATGGCGTGACAAACATAAAACACGTCAATCAATTTCAACTTTGAATTATAATGGAAAGACCTTCATTGTGTCGTTGTGGCTAAAGAACATCACGTTCCCTTTGACTCTGACCAGTGTTTTGGGTCACTCAAACATTTGCCACAAACAGCAATGGATTGTGCGGAAAAAACTAACCTAATAAAAGAAACTTAACCTTTTCATGCCACTCATGCCATGTGCTGTTGATGAGGGGAATTTAATCCAAGACCCAGAAGTAGTAAACTCATGCAGACAAGGATAATGTTTAGAAGGACCACAGGACTCCACGCCACTACAGCGGATAATGCAATGTAACAAACTTTACAGCTTGCATATCTATAAGTACTGACGGAACAGGCATGGCTTTGATTCGCCAAACGACTCCACACGTAAAGTCCAGTTCTGAAATATTACTAACCCCAGAGATTCTCCAGTGAGCTTGACAACAAATTCTCAGATAAACGATGCTGATCAGACTAAAGCAAAACCAATAACCCTGCTCACTGATCAGGGACTCCAGTGTTTTTGGTTTTGCATGAGGACTTTCTGAGAAACTGAAAAAGCCATAGTGAAGGAAGGTCCTTCAAAACATTTTTCCTCTCGCAAAATGAAAAAAAAAAAATAATAAAAAATTGTTTTTGTTGGGTTTAAAACAAAACAAAAAATAAGAAAAGAAACAGACAGCCTTGGGCAAAGAAATATATTGTAGAAAAGGAAAGCTAAGACAGGCGCAGAGTGTTTGATGGTTTCTCCCCATTTTCCAGCTGTGTCACACACTTAAAAATTCTAAGAGGAGTCTCTAGCCTTTGCATTGGTTCATACGCACCATCTCACCCCTAAAAGCCTCACTAGCGTTTGGAGAGCTCATTGGATAACCAGTCCAGTCCTTCATAGAGTCCAGTGCCCTGTGTAGCGCAGGTCGCTTGGACATACCACTGCAAAAAGCCCAGACAGAAGAAAAAAAAAAATTAACCAAAATAAAAAGCAAAGCAGACCACACTCCATTCACAAAGCATGTTAGAAAAACGGTACAATGCTGTCACTGGGGCGATACCTTAAGGTAAATATTCTAAAAGGTAAATCTTTGTACCTTATTTACCCCTAAATGCTGTTTATTAGTATCTTCTAAATGGGTACCACCCCCGTAACAGGTTTGTACCTTTTTTTTCCTGAGCGAACATGCACTTTAAAATTTTGATTTGAATCACTTGGAAGAAATAATTGATCTTTTTTAAATGTCATGTAAACACTTCAATCTATACCAGTCAATTTTTGAAAAGTCAGACTAACAAACCAAGATAATGTGATAAATGCAATAGTAGCAGTGGCTTTGTCTGGCATATTTACTACTGTTCAAGAGTTTAGTGTTGGAAAGATTCTATTTTTTTATTCTTTAAAACAGATTAATACTTTTATTTAACAGGAATGCATTAAAATGGATGAAAATTGACAGTTAAATCTACAATGATAATAAGATAAATGCTTTTTGAGCAACAAATCAGCATATAGAACGATTTCTGAACTATCATGTGATACTAAAGACTGGAGTAATGATGCTGAAAATTCAGCTTTGCATCACAGGAATAAATTAAATTTTACAACGTATCCAAATAGAAAACAGTTATTTTAAATTGTAAAAATATTTCACAATATTACTGTTTTAACTGTATTTTTGATCAAATAAATGCAGCCTTGGTGAACATGAGGCTTTTTTCCAAAAAAAAAAAATCTTAGCGAGTAGGTAGAGCATGCTGGTGTTACCGTTCTACTGCGTAGACTCTGCAGCCCAAGTTTGTCTGTGAGTTCACTGACAGCCATGGCGTTAGGCAGATCCTGTTTGTTTGCGAAAACCAGCAGCACGGCGTCCCTCAGTTCATCTTCCTGCAACTGCGCATACGCACAGGAAAAGACACAGATGAGGCAACTCAACCACATTAAGCAAACAAAACACTTCCACAAATGTCCTGATTCATTGCACTTGGTTGCCATTTGAGAAGATCACAATGATATATGCTACCATTTTAGAAAGCTCCTCAGCAGATTCTGCCACTCTCTCTCTGTCATTGCTGTCCACCACAAAGATCAGACCCTGAGACAAAGGGAAAAACAGAAAGAGCTATGAGTCTCTGCAAGGACTATAATAAGTATGTGCACCCTTATGTTATTTTGTATGAATACACATCAAGACCATACCTGTGTGTTCTGAAAATAGTGTCTCCAGAGAGGACGAATCTTATCCTGGCCACCGACATCCCACACGGTGAAGCAGATGTTCTTGTATTCAACAGTTTCTACATTAAAACCTTGCCAAAAGAAATGCAGTGACATACAATACATTCAGTTGAATAGTTCTGCTTTTTAATCAAACACTGGCTGAATGTCGTGGTGTAAGACAGGACACTCAGGCAATCACTGAAACCACATGTATGATGACAGCCAGTGAACGTTAACATATCATAAAAGGCGACAAGTACTACAATTTCATAAAAATTCCCCGGGGGATGATAGGATACTCATATGACTCAGAACACAACACAAGACAATGACCTCAATTTACCCATGAGAACTGCTTTGAGATCATAGTCAAATCAAAAACAGTTCCGTCCTCTTACCTATGGTTGGAATGGTGGTCACAATTTCTCCTAGTTTGAGTTTGTACAGTATCGTGGTTTTGCCGGCAGCATCCAGCCCCACTGTAAAACAGCAAGAATTCATGATGAGAACAAGGTTTGTAATATATAAAACAGAACAGAAACAGCAGTCACTTCTAAAAACACAATGAACAGCGAATTGTCTTAAAATGGCCAAGGATATAAACTACACTGCACCGTTTCTAATAAATATACTTCACTAGAGTATAATCTTAAATATGCACTAAATCCATATTACTCTACATAGCATACACCTTTATGCACTATAATAAACTAGAGCATAATTTAAACTGTACTGTATTAGTTAATACACTACAGAGTGAACAGTAGAACAGTACTGTTCTAATAAATACTATAATCCACAGTATACCATATCAAATAGTAGACATGCGCTTTCATTCAACTAAAAATACTGAATATTACATTATACAATTATACATATAAAAAAATAACAGAACAGAAAAATAACTATCAAAAATCAAATCAAATAAATAAGAATAATATCAGGTATAAAAATCAGGTAAAAATCAAACACTAAAGTCTTTATTCTAAGTTTTATTTGTTTGAAGTCTTATTCAAATAGTCTCTAATACTATGTAAACTGTACAATCTTACTTCAGTCAACAAAACCACACAGTTAAGTTTTTATTAGTAAACTTGCATTTATGAACGTGAAATATGGTCAAAGTAATTTATAATAATTAAATAATAGTATTATTACATTTAAGCATTTTAAAATATTCAGTCAAGCCAAAAAGTACATTTTCCCATAAAAGTGAAACAGGTATTGGGCACTGAATATGTTCATTGATAAATGAATTTCTACTAAAATAAACGCGATTAGACAGTACAGTATACTAGAATTTAATAAATACTTCACTCGAATATAAATTGTAATAAACGGTCAGTGGCTAACGTTAATCTGTTCCTGCTCATGAACTTGACAGTACGTTGAAATTATTTACCAAATTCATTTCTTCAGAGCTATCGCAAGATAATTTAGCAGGTACATAAATTCGCATTTGACTTAGCTCTATCTCTACATGGTAAAGAAAACCATACTTTGAAGTAAGGCAAGGACATTTGTAATTTAGCTGTTATATTTCGGAGAATGACAGAATTGCGAAAGTTGGCTAACGCCGCTAGCTTAGCTAGCATGAGACTCAACACTCACCCATGAGAATCCTCATCTGTTTCTTTCCGAACAGCCTGCTAAAGAGCGACGAGATGGTCAGACCCATGATGAAGGAGACGAATCAGCTAAAACTACGGGAATAATCCTAATGTGTAAAGTTGTGTCGGTGTGATGCTCGTCGGGAGTCAGGAAGCCCTTTCGGCTCTGCGCTTGCGTAATGCCACGTCACGGCCGCCGTGGAAGAAATGACGAAACGCCACTTCCGATGAGTTTCTCCATAATTACAGATTTTAGAAGAAGAAGAAGAAAACAGCGCATAATAATACAAGCAGGTTCACATACTGTTAAAACTACTTATTAATAATGTTGATGGTGGTGGTGGTAGTAATAATAATAATACAATTTTGATATTATGTAGCAGTAAGGGCTTGTAATATTACACGCTGTTTTTTGTTGTAATAAAAGCCTGTGATTATGAAAATCTGTCAGTCGAAGGTGAACGTGTGATCTATACAAATAACGGATTAAAGACATGAGAAAGTACTTTTGGTTCTTGGGCTTCAGAGTTATAAATATTTAAAAAGTTGGCTTCTTAACAGCCATTATTCTTTTGCTATGATTTCGTAAAGTATGTATCCTAGTGGTGCCAGAATAATTATTTCATTTACCAAAATGTTTTTGAATCACATCCAGAAGCTTTTAAATAAAGCATAACATTCATCTCTTGACACTTGCAAGAAGTGCAATATCAACAGTTTGTGAAATGTACCATTGATCTAGAAAGGTTGAGCTATAGGCCAGTGCCAAAATCTATGTTCTAATGTTTATTACAAATGGACAATGTCATTTATATTGTAATTTTGTGAGATGCAAGTCTTTCCTACTAGATAATTATGATCAGCAGTTTAGTATGATTGTTTATATAGTGAATATGGGAATAATGCAGTTAAACTGGAGGGTACATTTCAATGTCCTTCTCATATGTGGGGCTTTTTTTTTTTCTCTTTTTCTTTTTTACAAAACACCAGGCAACAGCAGCTAATTCGCCATTTACACAATGTACGTGAACATAAAACAGTCAACCATACTATTCTGTCATAGTGAGGTAATCGCTGTCATTACTTATTACATTACAAAAGTACTGGGCTAAACCAAATGTTCTCTTTTATTTAGATTCATCTTTGCATGCTTGCAATAAGATATGTTCATGAAACAACAAAAATCAGATGCAATTAATTTGTCATGTCTATGGTGTATTAAGTTCATCATTTATAACCTGGTGTATTCTTCAATGTTTAATAAACATGCATCTCAGCGGTAGCTCTCATTTACACGACAACCCATTACAATAAAAACCTGCAGCTTAACCTATTGTATTAATGGTGTTTAAAGAAATAGTTCACCCAAAAATAAAAATGTCCTGAAAATCTCCCCTTCAGGCCTTCCAAGATGCAACGGTTTGAAGTTAAGACGTCTTAATTATGGATTTCTTTCTCAGAGGTGTCACCAGAGTATATCAATGGAAAAATAACTTGCATACGACATATCTATTTAGTTTTTAATCAGATCTTTATTTCTCACAGGGGTGGACCTTGTGGCACAGTTCGAGCAAGAGTAGGGCATTTGCTGCAGTAGGGAAGTGTACAAGATCAGAAAATCCTGCTCAGGAAATGACGACCTTATTGGTGTACTGGAGTGCCCCATACAAAATTCTCACTGAATGCACCTTAAATCGCTGATATTAAAGGTGCCAGCATACATACATACATACACACATACATCCGTTTGACATGAAAAGAGAAAAGAAACATGGAGCAGACTGAAGAAACAATTCAACCCACCACGTCCATCCCACCTCAGAAAAATCAGGCAAGGTACTATGATCTGTTCAAATGCTTTCAACTAAGACATTTACTTAAATATTGTTCAATGGATGTATTTAACATCAAAGGCGGTTAGAGATCATTGGGCTAATCAATCATGGATGACTCCATATTGCTGTCAATACTTCATGTACCATTTTGTTCCAAGGAATCTGTTGGTGGCAAAGTCCCTGAAGCAAGACTTAGGAGGCTTCTGCAACAAAAGTTAATGTTTGCAAAACAACCCCCTGGAATAAAATTAACTACCATGAAATGGAATGTTCATGGAGTGGCGAATCCTGCGACTCACTAGTCAAGTTAGGCAGCACTGCAACAGGGATCTTGGAGTGAGCGTCAATGCACAATGGCTTCTTCCTGGCATTTACTCGCTCTTAAGCTACAACTACTCAAAACTTGCACGAGAGGGACGCCTCAACCTCCCAAACTTCCTTTCCGTTGTGCCATAATGCTCTCACAGTTATCAAGTAAACGTGCAATTTAAGCATTTTCTTACAGACATGGAAAACAATCAGATTTGTAAGGGAAAAAATTAAAAGAACATTAGTAGGAATTCAGCATAGAAAAAGACAGATAAGATAGATTAGACATGATGCTGAACACTTGATAGCTCCTCCACACACACACACACACACACACACACTCACTCACTCACGTTCTTCAAGACAGAGTCTATCAACCCACACACTCCGTCTTTCTAAAGTTCACAAGCATCTCGCCAATATCAGCAGGAACACTAGCGTTTGGAGAGCTCGTTTGATAACCAGTCCAGTCCCTCATAGAGTCCGGTGCCTTGTGTAGCGCAGGTCGCTTGAACGTACCACTGTGGAAACAGACAACAGACAATCAGAACGAAGCTGATGTTTAAGCAAGTGCATGTTGGAGTCAATTGAGTAAGTGTGTGTACCGTTCTACTGCGTAGACTCTGCAGCCCAAGTTTGTCTGTGAGTTCACTGACAGCCATGGCATTAGGCAGATCCTGTTTGTTTGCGAAAACCAGCAGCACGGCATCCCTCAGTTCATCTTCTTGCAACTGTATAAATGAAAACAGTGAACTAATTGAAAAAACATTGATAAAAAGATTGAATCCAGCATTTGGTAATAATATAGCATAATAAGAAATAAGCAATTTTTGTAGGTTTGTCACTTTTGAAACCCAACACACACAAAACAAAAAATCCCAAAAAAGTATAAAATCAAACAAACAAAAAAATCTTGTTTTTGGAAACTTGTTACACCATGTGTGAGCAAAGTCAGTAAGCAATAACATTAACTAGTATTTTCGGGATGCTAGTCAAAATGACTAGTTTCAAAATGACCGGAACACAAGAGGGTTAAAAACAAAAGCAGAACACAAGTGTAACAAGCGTCACAAACATACAACATGGACTTTTCTCAAGATGCTTTGGTAAGAAGGTCTCCACCAAGTATGCAAATGTAAATAGATTTTGTAAAGTGATCTCAATTTAGGTCACTGAAGGTTTTTGAGTGTTATACAGATTTTATGTAATATCCAAAGATTAAATTAAATGCTGAAGACAGAGCAATTCTTACCATTTTAGAAAGCTCTTCTGCAGATTCAGCCACTCTCTCTCTGTCATTGCTGTCCACCACAAAGATCAGACCCTGAGGACAAAGGAATAAAAAAAATTGCATTAAAATGCTTCAAATGAATAATAACCACAAATGCACCTGAGTTATAAAAGATCACAGTACATTTCAACCAATATTTTACACTTTAAGGTGATTTTAGACCGTAATGCTCAAACAGCATAGTTTCTGTAACTGATCTATCATAAGTTGCTTTGAATAAATGCATCCAGAAACAGCCAAGTGGCACTTTGGCCAGCAAAACGTCTTTAAATAAAGACCATACCTGTGTGTTCTGAAAATAGTGTCTCCAGAGAGGACGAATCTTGTCCTGACCGCCGACATCCCACACGGTGAAGCAGATGTTCTTGTATTCAACAGTCTCTACATTAAAACCTGTCCATGAGCAGAAAAAATACAGTTCAAGAACACTTTACTCAAGGTGCATTATAATATAAAATATATTTAATTGGCTCCAACGAGATATATCAGCCAGTCCAATTCCCTGGCTTATGTTCGGCTGTTAAGAGATTATCAGCTGATGACTGTCTAATTGACCCTTTGGTCCCTTGGTTACTGTAGTTCACTAAGAAACAACGTGAAAGTGTTAACATAGTTTTACCATACTGTCAATTATGATAATGTAGCAGACAGTGACAGTTGCTAAGGTAGCAATTGGGCTTAATGGTCAAGTTGGTTTCAAGTTTTTCTTTCTCTTAGGAGTGTTACAAGCTGATTGTGCATAGATAAGATCCCTGAAGTTGCAAAGACTAAAGTCTCAAAACCAAAGAGATATTCTTTATCAAAGTTAAGACTCTGCCACGCCCCCTAAAATGGCTCATTCAAACACGCCCCCTCATGTCTACGTCAAGATGTGGAAATATTTGCATAATGCAGCCCAAATGTACACGCAAAGAAAGGCGGCGTGGTTTCAGAAACCGCAGTAGTGTTGAAGCAGCCTGTCAGGGAGACGCTGTGTGTTTCTAGGTGAAAGCAAAAACACTTTATTTGGCTTTCCAAAAGTAGTTGCATTTAGGAATCATTAAGATTACTTACAACAGAACAGCAACGCATTTTATGGCTGACCATTTCGTGAATCTAGGAGAGGAGGTAATTCTGACTTTGCTATGACAATCTGGCCCTTCTGAATCAGCAACTGTATGTTTTGTTATTAGTTTAAGTATTTGCTATTGACTCTTTAAATGCGGAATTTTGCACGTCGTGTGTGTGTGTGTGTGTGAGAGAGAGAGCGAGAGAGAGAGTGTCACAGCGTGGCGTCGTTTGTGTGTGTGTTTGTTTGTGTGCGTGTTTATGTGTGAGAGAGGGAGACACGGTCACACAACCGTGGCTTGTGAGCTGCAAACACATACGAGCTTCATCACTGTGTCTGTCACGCGACTCTGTTCCCCTTTCGGGCTTGAACTGATGGTAAAACTAAGGACATTATTAACTGTCTTTACTATAATTTTGAAAGCTGAAGCTCGCGATTATGGAAAGGGGAGTTACATTTCCGAAGCGGCTTGTGGTGTTCGACCAATCATGATGCACTGTGCCAGTTGGCCAATCAGAGCAGACTGCGCTTGTCAGAAGGAGGGACTTTGCAGAAAACAAAGCGTTTGAGAGAGGCGGGGCATAGAGGACCTACAATAATGTACAGCATTTGAAAAATAATGTGTTTTTTGAACAATAAAACATGTCAACATATTCTGTTACACAAAATAATGATCTTTAAAAAAAGCATCATATGACCTCTTTAACAGAAGAAGCCATCCAGCCTTATGTCAGCTCCAATATCTACTGTCAACGGATAAAATACTTGGTACTTTCAATTATTTTGATGCATTTTTAATAAAAATAAGTTTATTTAATGTAAGTAATTTAATTTTATTGCATATGCTCATTATGCTGTCAATAAATGATCAATGCTGAAATCACTTTCTGAAGGATTGTGTGACACTGAAGACTGGAGTAATGGCTGCTGAAAATTCACAGGAATAAATTACATTTTAAAATATATTGAAAATATATAGTAAAATAGAAAATTTACTTTAAATTTTAATATTTCACAATACTGTTTTTACTGTAATTGTGGCTAAATTAATGCAGCCTTGGTGGGCAGAAGAAAAATTTTTTTTTAATTATTCCAAACTTTTGACCACCAGTATACATGTATATTGTAAACAATAGTCACAAAAAATAACATTATTTCAGTTGTAAATGCATCGGCAGTGACATAAAAGTCATTGGTCATCAAAATGATGAGAATCCTAAATCAGATTCACATAAATCACATTTTAAGATTTAATAATGAGCTCCTTCTTTTTCAATGAAAAACTTTACATTGTGAAAACGTGAGTAAAAAATGGTGAACAAACATAGTTATGATGGTGTAATCTCACCTATTGTAGGGATAGTGGTCACAATTTCTCCCAGCTTTAGCTTGTAAAGTATTGTGGTTTTACCTGCAGCGTCCAAACCCACTGAAAAATAAAACGTGTAAGAAAAGAACTTTAGCTGTCAGATTCATTACAGCCGTGTGATGTATTTCTGATTTTATCTATTCTTACAAGCTCTATCTGAAGCTAGCAAGCTAACATTAGCCACTGCCCAAGAAATATCACATTCATTGTTGAACTTCAATGGGTAAATTAATAATAAAAAAGGCAATTTATAAATTATTTCATCTTACACTCAAATATTATCCCTTTTGTCTTAAAAATTAATATTTACCACAGAAATACATCAGAAAGACAGTGTAATGTGCTTGAAACACTCACCCATCAGTATTCTCATCTGTTTCTTGCCGAAAAGTCTCCCAAAGAGCGATGAGATGGTCAGACCCATGATGACTTCAAAGAAAACCCTAAACCCTAACAATAAGCGAAACAGTAAAGAAAATGAGATTGTATTTTAATTAATATTCTGTCTCTTTGTGCTCAGTATCTCGCGGTCGCTTGACGCGTTGCCACGTAAGAAGAGGAGCCACCGTGGAAGTCTTGGCGTCACTTCCTGCTGCAATCGCACTCCGGGCAGTGATGTCATAATTATTCATAACTTCCTATATTTTTTGAAACGCCCACGTGCTTTTTATTGTCTGATGATAGCCTACAATGAATCTGAATGCACTTGACAATCTTTTTTTTTTTTTTTTTGTTATTTACTAAGCAAAAAAAATAATAATTCATAACAGAAATCCATGTAACGTATTCGTTCGTTCGTTCATTCATTCCTTAATGTTGTTGTTGTTGTTGTTATGTCAAATGAAAAATATACATATTTATGTATTAATATTTTTATTAATTAATTATTTATTTATTATTACGATATTTATATTTTACAACAATCAAGCTGATGTGATATTGTATGTGTTTTATGTATTGTATTGTTTGTGATTGAATATTGTAATTTTGTAACAACATCCTGCCCAGGGACTGCAGATGCAAATAAATGAAAAATGTTGTTGACAATTAAATTATGATTTTTATAATATTATGTCCCTTTCACCCAATATTTAAAAAATATTTCGAAACTGACTGATCTTTGTAGCAAACTATAGGCAATGCAAAAATATATTTCGGTTTTATTTTCTCCCTCAGTTCAATAATAGCCTAATAAAGTGTGCAGTATTTGCACTCAGGGCCTAAAATTAACACTCGCCAAGCGCCAAATGCGAGTAAAAATCTGCGTTGGCGAGTACATGTAACAGTGTCAGTCGCCAGTTGGCGGGTACAACTTTTATGAAATATTATAATGCAATGTAGTGAAAACAACAGCCGGTTTTTAAAGAGATTCGCTTTTTCTGACATAAGCGAATAAAATAATATTTTCCAAAGACAAGGTCAACGTGGTTAGCTGTTGTGTCATAAGCGACAAGAGCGAATCAAATAATAATGAGTTATAAAGTCTTAAATAGCTGTAAAGAGTTGGGAGAAAATCGAATATGTGTCAGATCCATCATCAGGTTTTAAAGAGACAGCGCTGATTTAAAGTGAAACCTGCTGAAGTCTGTCATTGATGTAAATCAAAGAACAAAAGAAAAAGAGTAATCATTGGACTGTTCTAGTCGCTTGAATAAAGATTAGTCTGTATAGTTTATGCATATACAATTTATAGTTTATGTGAAGATTGCTTTAAAATCACTTAAATTAAAAGTTGTTATATATTTCAGAGCCTATTAAATGTTAAAAATAATGGCTTTAAATTATACTGTAATGTTGAATGGCTAAAATTAATAAGTAAAATTGAGGGACAATGCATTTAATAGAGACACCAGTAGCAGGGCAAATTAAAAACATTGTAAATATGTTTAGTCATTAGTAGTAAAAACTGCAAAAAGAGTTTCATGGCCGGTAAAAAAATGTTTTGGCCGGTAAATTTTGTCACGGCCATTGGCAGGTGTGGCAAAAAGTTAGTTTTAGGCCCTGTTTGCACTATACAAAAATGATTTCTGTCAAATTGTTGCACATTCGTTTTTGACCACTAGAGGGCACTGTATACTAATTTTAGTGACCGTAGTGAGTGCAGTAAATTTGGGTCCGAGTATTTGCAAGACTTCAACACACACACACACACACACACACACAAACGTTTATTTCTGTGAATTGCGGGGACTTTCCATAGACTTCTATTACTTTTATACTGACCAAACGATATTTTCTATCCCCTAACCCTAAACCTACCCCTACAGAAAACCTGTTTGCATTCTTACACTTTCAGATAAACATCATTTACTATTTTTAATAATTTTTTCCCTAGTGGGAACCGCAGGTCGGTCCCCACAATGTCAAAAATTTCAGGTTTTAAATGTCCCCACAATGTAGCATAAACAAGTAGCCTACACACACACACACACACACACACTTGTATGTGGTTTACGTGGTCCCTCCATAGGCATAATGGTTTTTATACTGTACAAACTGTATTTTCTATCCCTTTACCGTAATTCTACCCACTCCCCACCACACACACACACACACACACACACATACTGGCTATAGGTTATATAAGACATTAAATAAACATTTAAAGGTGTTTATTTAAGAATGATATGTTAATCTGCTAATATTTATTATAAAGTGTTATTAAGGAGGTCGACTTTTGTGTTGTATCTCCAAGGTGGCACATACCACACAACACCTGAACAAGCTCTGTAATGTAAAACACACAGTTTTACCTGCAAGCGCTATGAAAGAAATGAGAGGAGCGCAGTACAGGTGAGAAGACAGACGTCACGTGACCAGAGGTTCAACGTCCAGGTGAGACGGCGGGAGTCAGTCACACAGCTGCTGTTCGAGACTGAACACACACAGCAAACAACATCGAGCTGGCATGTTGTTCACGAAATACATCTCTTCATCATGAATTCAAGCGGTGAATTGTCAGACGATGAAAATAAGGTAATCAATCACTTCACAATTAATTATTCAACGACAATACAATTTAATGTTGGAAAACAGCACATTTTTGCCTCTGCACTGCAGATAGAGATACATGAATGACTGTCAAAAATATAGCCTAAATTTAACATTAATGTTCTTTATTTTTGTCTTGATTGTTTACACAGATTACTATTTTATCTTGGATCTACGTCTCGACTTTGAGTTTAAGGTGAGAAATACTTGTGATACTTGCCGTGTGATCCAGCATTGTTTTAGGATGCGCGCTTGAGATCTGTTGCTTTAATGGAACACACAAAGAGAAGCCATTATTTGCAGCTGAAGATACGCTTCTGATTTAAGAGGCTGTAACTCGCCTAACTCGCAGTGTGACTTCTGAAAAGTGAAGTAAGGGTTTTAGGAATTTACATGTGACATAATAGGAAAACACATGGGGCAGCAACCCAGTTGAACTGTAAACATGTTAATAATTTGAAAAACAATATTAGCATTCGATGGGATAGTTGTCATTTTTCCTATCATAAAACAATGATATTATAATTTAAAAGACAATATACAGGTGCTGGTCATATAATTAGAATATCATCAAAAAGTTGATTTATTTCACTAATTCCATTCAAAAAGTGAAAACTTGTATATTATATTCATTCATTACACACAGACTGATATATTTCAAATGTTTATTTCTTTTAATTTTGATGATTAGAGCTTACAGCTCATGAAAGTCAAAAATCAGTATCTCAAAATATTAGAATATTACTTAAGACCAATACAAAGAAAGGATTTTTAGAAATCTTGGCCAACTGAAAAGTATGAACATGAAAAGTATGAGCATGTACAGCACTCAATACTTAGTTGGGGCTCCTTTTGCCTGAATTACTGCAGCAATGCGGCGTGGCATGGAGTCGATCAGTCTGTGGCACTGCTCAGGTGTTATGAGAGCCCAGGTTGCTCTGATAGTGGCCTTCAGCTCATCTGCATTGTTGGGTCTGGTGTCTCTCATCTTCCTCTTGACAATACCTCATAGATTCTCTATGGGGTTCAGGTCAGGCGAGTTTGCTGGCCAATCAAGCACAGTAACACTATGGTCATTGAACCAGCTTTTGGTACCTTTGGCAGTGTGGGCAGGTGCCAAGTCCTGCTGGAAAATGAAATCAGCATCTCCATAAAGCTTGTCAACAGAAGGAAGCATGAAGTGCTCTAAAATCTCCTGGTAGATGGCTGCATTGACTGTGGACTTCAGAAAACACAGTGGACCAACACCAGCAGATGACATGGCAGCCCAAATCATCACTGACTGTGGAAACTTAACACTGGACTTCAAGCAACATGGATTCTGTGCCTCTCCACTCTTCCTTCAGACTCTGGGACCTTGATTTCCAAATGAAATGTGAAATTTACTTTCATCTGAAAAGAGGGCTTTGGACCACTGAGCAACAGTCCAGTCCTTTTCTCCACAGCCCAGGTAAGATGCTTCTGACGTTGTCTCTGGTTCAGAAGTGGCTTGGTAGCCCTTTTCCTGAAGATGTCTGAGCTCGGTGACTCTTGATGCACTGACTCCAGCTTCAGTTCTCTCCTTGTGAAGCTCTCCCATGTGTTTGAATCGGCTTTGCTTGACTGTATTCTCAAGCTTGCGGTCATCCCTGTTGCTTGTGCACCTTTTCCTACCCAAATTCTTCCTCCCAGTCAACTTTGCATTTAATATGCTTTGATACAGCACTCTGTAAACAGCCACACCTTTCAGTAATGACCTTCTGTGACTTACCCTCTTTGTGGAGGGCGTCAATGTTCCTCTTCTGGATCATTGCCAAGTCAGCAGTCTTCCCCATTATTGTGGTTTCAAAGAACAAGAGATACCCAGAATTTATACTGTAGGGATGGTCATTTATTCAAACTCAAATGCAAATATTCTAATATTTTGAGATACTGATTTTTGACTTTCATGAGCTGTAAGCTCTAATCATCAAAATTAAAAGAAATAAACATTTGAAATATATCAGTCTGTGTGTAATGAATGAATATAATATACAAGTTTCACTTTTTGAATGGAATTAGTGAAATAAATCAACTTTTTGATGATATTCTAATTATATGACCAGCACCTGTATATTACATTTTATTATAAAACAGACATGTTTTTCGAAGTAAAAATATTAATTAATTTACTGAAACAATAAGTCAGTATGTATGTAATTCGTATTTACAGTTAAAAAATGTTTTAGTATTGTTAAAGTATGAGTCCTTTTGAATTTAACACAGCACAAACCATCACATTAACATTTAAATGTTTAGATGTTACTTTATTTTTGTTCTTAATCATGCAAATTAAAGTGTTTTCTGTGGCATTTTATGTTGTTTATGCAATATTGTATGTCTTGTCTGTTTACAGTGCCTCTATACAGATTAGTGGCCAACCACAGGAATGTTTTTTAATAAATTAATAATAAATTTAACCTGTAAAATGTGGTAACATCAAAAATAACGGATGTTATTAAAGTCAAAAGAAATATATGTAACATCTAAATAATTAGTTTACACTGACAAAACTAAATGGTAGTGTTAGATGAGACAGAGGTTGCTTTTGCAGAGACCAGGACAGAGACTGAGAAAGTAGAATTCTTTACATGTGTGGCTATTGTCCATTACATTTATCACATTGTTGCACTCAGTGTTAGCTGTATGGAATCTAGGTTTATTATTTTAACCATTTTTCTTCTGTTGCAGTCTGGTAGGTAGTTGTTCTGTCGTTGTGGTTTCCATCATAAAGAGAAGGCATCTCAATGAACAGGTGAGTCACACAGACAAAAGAAAGAAATGTCCTATATAAATATATAAACTACTAAAATTGGAAGAAAAAACTCAAACTGTAAAAAAAAAAAAAAAAGGATATCAAGCTACTAGCTGAAATAAACTTTGTTTATGTTTATTTTAGTTAATGTTTATTTTATTTTAAGGCAAAGGATGTTTTTGATGGTTTCAGTTTTGGTTAGCTATAATAACCCTTATCTGTATGCAATAGTGAAATTTCATCTTGGGGAACCAATCTGATCTCAAGCCACCATGCTGTAAAAAAAAAAAAATTTCATAAAAAATAGTGCACAACGTAATGTAGAAATGTGTTTTGCCTGTGTTTTGAATTTTGCACTTCATTGCATTGCGTTTTAGGGTTAACAGAAAAAATTGCGTAAAATTACTTGGTAACACTTTACAATAAGGTTCATTAGTTATCATTAGTTAACAACATTAGTAAACGTGAACTAAGAATGAACATTACTTCTACAGCATTTCTTAATAGTAGATAATGTTAATTTCAACATTTACTAATGCATTATTAAAATCACAAGTTGTGTTTGTTAACATTAGTTAATGCACTGTGAACTAACATGAATAAACAATGAACAACTGTATTTTCATTAACTAACATGAACAAAGATTAATAAATAGTGTAATAAATGCATTGTTCATTGTTTGTTCATGTTAGTTAATACATTAACTAATGTTAACAAATGAAACCTTATTGTAAAGTGTTACCAATTACTTGATAATGTCCTGGCAAAAAATTACCAGTACTTTTTTTTTAACAATGCATCCTCTTAACAGGCACATAAAATGCCTACTTGAATATTTCCATATTCATATAATATAATTTTTATATATATATATAATCTGAATTTTTGAGTGGACAAATCGACTGCAATGAAGCACATTTAGAGTACATACATTCCCCACTACTGCTGCAAAAGTCAACAGTGATGGTCAATATTGGCTAACAGTGGGCCAGTGCACTCTAAATGAAAATGAAAACTATATCTGATTACGTCACTGCATACAGCTCTCTTCGTCAGTATCGCACACTTTAGATAACTTCTTTGCGGTTCACCAAAGCATTTGTAAAAGTATTTCTTCAGCAGTCTCACTGAATCGGGCCTCTTTGTTTGCAAATATGCAGCATGTTCTTCATGATTTAATGTTTCTCTGTCATTGTTCTTGTGTTACAGGCAAAGCCTCTTCTTCAGCTGGCACTGGCAGATTTCCTGGCATCGCTTGTTTTGATGATCACCGCCATAATTAATTTACCCCATGAAATTTGGTTGTTCAGTGAAAAGAAGTGCAACTACGGATTGCCTTTGTCTTTGGTGAGAAACTGCTGACACAGAAACACGAAATCATTCATAGCTGTTATCTAATCAACACGATTTAGGATAACCTGCAATAAAAGTCTGAAAGTAATTGTTAACATGTCCAACCGCTGCTGGGGGTACTCACACTACATGTGCACATTCAATGCGCAAAAATAAATATTTCTAGGGTGTACGACACAACGCCCTGTACCATGCATTTGCTGAATAATGGCCTTGTTATTCAATAACTTCCTTGAGTGGCTAAGAAATGAACATCTCTGTAACAGTGAGATGTTGGTGTAGAGTTACACAACAGATGTTTATTTAGTGCTTTGCAGATTTTCTGCAGTATTTTGTGTCACCATAAAACAATTGAAGAGCCTCGTGTATGCACATATAGAACACTGAGTCATGCGCTGCCCTGTAAAACCCTCATTTGACACTGAGTTGGCACAGTGGTACAGTAACAACATGAGTTGTTTATTTACAGGAGGAAACCCACTCGGAGAGGTCACCACAATAAAGGAACTGTTTATTAATACTGCTAAAAATACAGTCAAATGTTTGGACCGATTATGAAATGTCATTTTTATATACACTACTAGTCAAAAGTTTGGACTAACTCCGATGTATTTTTTTATGCTCACCAAGGCTACATTTATTTGTTTAAAAATACAGTAAAAACAGTTGAAATATTACAATTTAAAGAGGTGTTCTCTATTTTAATCCATTTTAAAATGTAATTTATTCCTGTAATACAAAGCTGAATTTTCAACATCCTTACTCCAGTAATCAGTGTCACGTGATCCTTCAGAAATGATTCTAATATGCTGATTTGCTGCTTAGTTATTAATAACAGCTCTTATTATTACAATATCAACGTTGAAAACAGTGCTGCTTAATATTTTGATACATTTTCATGATGCATAAACATGATACATTTCTTTCCAGGACTCTTTGATGAATAGAAAGTTTAAAAGTACAGCATTTATTTGAAATATAAATATTTTGTAACATTATAAATGAATTTACTGTCACTTCTTATCAATTTAGCGCATCTTTGCTGAATAAAAATATGATTTTTTTTTAATCATACTTACCCCAAACATTTGAGTGGTAGTGTATATTTCATTTGAAATATATAATATAAATAATAATAATAATATATAATATACATGTATATAAGATTAATTTAAATTATATTGTTATGTATATTAAATATACATAAAATATTTAAATAAATGGCAGAATTCTACAGGAATTCATGCACATTTCATAATTGTTAAAACTAATTTGAAGCAATGCAGCATAAGACTTTAAATTGAAATGTCAAACACTTTTTGTTTAAATCAAACAAAGTCAGTCATGTGTGTCCAAACACTTCACTGTGGATCTGTGCAGCAGCTGTGATGAACTTCAGTAGTGTAAGCATTAACTCTCTGTGTCTCCTCAGGCCTTCTACTGCATCTCGTTTCTGCTTGTCATCATTTATGCCTGTGAGTCAGCACATGCGTTTCAAGGATGGAGGGAAAAACGAGTGCAGGAAGCCTTTGAAACCCCGGTGAGCATTGTTTCTGCTCATAAACATTCCCTCTCCGTCACTGTTTTATAAATCAAATCAACATGACCGCAGGTATGAATGTTTGCTGACGCAGCAGTTTGGCAGAGTCTGAGACCTGTCAGGCTGTGCCACATTCCTCCAGCATTTTCTTTAGTCACGTACAATTATCTCTGTGCAGTGCATTTCTTAGAAATACCCCAGGAGTTGTTTCTACCTGATTGAACTCACTTTTTTTGTAACCTAATATAGTTCAGTCTTATTAAATAATATATTTAACTCAAAACCTGTTCATTTTGATCAGTGTAATTATCATCAACTAAAACTAAAACCATTAAAAAACATTTGCTACTTAAAATAAAATGATTAAAAAATTATTTTATTTCAGCTAGTCTCCAACACTTCTCATTTGAATTTTAAGCAACTAAAGTAAAACTAAATGAATAAAAATTACTATATAAACTATATCAAAATATTTTTTAAAAAGTGAAAACACTTGATAATGATACTAAAAAAACACTGATTTAGATGATACCACATTTTAAAGATACCTAAAGTTTCCTACTTCTATTGTACTAATTTTTCTTGCATTCATTCAGTCAGCACAGTTAGCACTCAGAAGGAGGAGGTTTTGTCTGATCTATGTTATTGCGTGGTGAGTAGTTGCAGTTTGCTTTCATAAATGCATTTAAATACGGTTTATGTAAAACTGTAAATATGATAAAGTAATGCTTTGCAGTAATATTACTGCAGTGCTTATGTAATGATCTGTATGTTTACATATTGTTGCTTTAGGCTCGTACCAATAATTGGATACTTTGTCTACATTTTTACCATCCATATTATGGAAGCTACTCTTACGCCAGCAGAGATGCCAACGCTGACAACCGTCAGCAGAGGATCCACCTCCAGGTTCTGCAACAGGTAAGAAAGAGTCTCTGTTCTGTATGTGAGCATCTGCACGTACATTTCTGTGTCATTTTACTTCATTCTTGTCTGATTTCTCTTGCAGCTGCATTCTCTTCCTGCATCTCACAAATGACTCCTGCGTAACAGTGGTAAGAAATTATTACAGGCACCAATCAAACAAGTTCAGCTAAATCACCTCGGAAGTTGTTCCCATCATGCTGCTTTTTGTCCAACAGGATAAAGAACATGCTGCGGTCATTCGAATTCTCCCATTGAGCAGTGTGTTGATGGTCATCATTGTCTGCACAGTGAGTACACACACGTTTATGAATAATACTAATCACAAATCACATCAGTTGATAAATATTTCGTCAATGTGACACCAAAAAAAATCCATAGTGGCCGCATGTCATGTTTTGCTTGAAAAGTGTCTTTAAAATAAATGATACTTATTTTATTATTTAATGGAATGACGTTCAGAATTTTTTATGTGTTTTATATAGATAATCTCGTGTAATACACATCTCTCATCCTGTAGGTGGTGTACTGTAAATTAGAGCGCTCTTATAGGCGCTATGAGAACACACGCATGATCACAATGACACAGAGAAATGAAGGTGGGATTTGGTCATCGGCTCGATACATGATCCTTGTTATCATTTTCTGCTGGGCACCTGGTCAGTACAATAACCCACACATGTTCTCAAATGCTACACGTATAAATATGCCTATATGTATTTACCTTAAATGTTGTAATAAACTGATATGTTTTATTTTTTCAGCTCTGCTTCTCATCTGTCTGTCTTTCGTACAACCTAGGATAAAACCTCTCTTCCCTCTCTATGTCATACAGGTAAAGCAGGTTTTCTAAAGCAGAACATATGGGACCCTGGACCACAAAACCAGTCTTAAGGGTCAATTTTTTAAAATTGAGATTCATACAACATGAATAAATAAGCTTTCCATTGATGTATGGTTTGTTAGGATAGAACAATATTTGGCTGAGATACAACTATTTGAAAATCTGAGGGTGCAAAAAAATCTAAATACTGAGAAAATCACCTTTAAAGTTTTCCAAATGAAGTTCTTGGCAATGCATACTACTTGCATATTAAGTTTTGATATATTTACAGTAGGAAATTTACTAAATATTTTCATGGAACATGGTCTTTACTTAATGTCCTCATAATATTTTATGAGCGACTTAAGACTGGTTTTGTGGTCCAGGGTCACATATTATGTTAAATAATAAATTATACAGTATTTATGTAAGATTATACATTAGTAATGTATCTTTGAATTAGTAGTAGGGATTTTTAATTGACTTTTTCAGTAGGCAGTAACAAGTTGCTGTCTTTATCATTGAGTGACTGAATTGTCCAATCAACCAATTAGTTTAAAAATGTTGATTCAATTCAGGATCTAACCGAGTGACTTTCTGTATAAGTCATTGAATTGTTCACTCAACCAATTCGTTCGAAAACACTGATTGGTAAAGGATCAAAACAATTGACTTTCTTAATGAGTAAGTGATTGAATTGTTCAGTCAACTGATTCATTTAAAAACACTGATTAATTCAGGAATGAATCGAGTGACTGAATGAGTCATTGAATCATTCAAAAATGCTAATTCATTCAGGAACTAAACAAGTGACTGACTGTATGAGTGAGTCGTTGAATAATTAAAAAAACAAAACATTTTATAAGATCGTTTGAGATTCATAGAAATAGATGCTATTCAGAGATGTTTTGATTATGTGGAATATTTTCTCCCATGTGCTGCTGTACAGGCGCTGTCAGTGTCACTCCAGGGTTTTCTGAACAGTATTGTGTACGCATGGAGACGACGCAATTTCAGAGACGCCGTGCTGGGGGAACGTCTGCCTCTCATGGCCTATTCTAGCAGAGCCTTCTTTGACCAATCGTTAAATGAGCCATCATGAAATCACGTTATGGGTGTATAAACATTTTCTTTTATAAAAACATTTGCTTAAACGTTTTCTATTTATTTTTATATATGTATATTTGTGATAATCGTTGATAGGAAATGTTATGATATATTTTGCTGTCCACAGAACAGTAGTACACTTGAAATGTATAAAACAATAACAGAGTATCGAAAAGACAAATTATTACTTGATTATTTTCAAACCGTACTTTCATCTTACTTACAAGTGCAACTGTATATTTGATATATAATGTTTGACTGCCGTTTTGTTCAATAAATGTCTGTGTATAGCCATTAGCCAGTACTTCTAGTCCTTGACTGAACAATTATGTTACTTCATCTCTTACCTAACAATGACAAAGCAAAGTATGCCACAGAGCCATGCTAGTAAAATGTTTCCTGTGTGACCTCAAAGTTCGTCAGTGCAGAACAGTCAAATATGTATTGAACAGAATGATCATGTTAGCATGAACATTCCTTTGGTTTCTGGTTGCACACAACCAGATCCAAAACTGAAAGAATAATTAATAAAATCAAGATACATTTCAGTTATGGTAGATTAGGCATTATGTTTATTGCAGTATTACAAGGGCCATACAATTGTGACGAGTGGGGGAAAAAAACAAAAAAAAAACAGGATCATGTGGTATATTACATAATTATTAATGTTATATAATTTTTTATATCAAAAGTGATATCAAAATAGCTTCATAAAAACGCCCTCAGGCAAAACTTTTTTTAATGGTTGTGGATAAATTAATAAATGAATGGAAAGGTACTCACAGAATCAAAGCCCCCCCATTTAGATCATATTTACATAATTAAGGATTTAAATAGAACTCTATTTAAGAATTCTATTTTGTATTTGGCAGCCATGCTTAGTAATAAATGCATAAAACCTGAATGTTTATCATTCAAAATACAGTTTTAACACGCCTTTGAGCGAGGCATTTGGCTTTGATTTCTTTCAGGTTACCTATATTGTTGAAAAGAATGACAGATTACATTTCATTTGATCACTAAAACTAGTATGCACATAAAGTATATTATATGAGATCAGCCCTGTGATTTTCCTTTAGCAACTTCTTGACTCGAACACTGAAACTGACCTATTTCCGAGTTTGTCTGTGTTTATAGACCTGATTTCTAGTTTTTATTGTTTATTGATTTTATATATGCTACTATAACAAAAACAGTAAAAATCTAAAGTGTGACACGACAAACCATGAATGGTCAAGACGACACAAACATGAGGGCTTCATGGATGAGAACTTCAGAATAAAAGCACATGAACAAAACCAAAGAAAATGGGAAAACAGCAAAAAAAACATCTGAAATATGTTCGAGAGAACCAGACGAGGGGAAAAGGGCATGACATTTCTGTACAGTTTATGACATAAAGGTGATTATGTCTACAGTCATAATATGGTCATAAAAAAAAAGTCCTTTGGCTGCACAGTGATGTCAGACAAAATCATATATGTGGGCGGTTTCATATGCATTTGCGAAAAAGAAAGAAAAATCTTTGAAGAAATTACTGTTATATCTCAGTTATCTGGTTACATATTTACTCTTAAATACTTATTTGAACAATGCCTGAAACTTGGTATTACGAGCACTTCCTGTGTCTGTTTGCCTCTTTAAGATCAATCGCTTGATGTATTCCCCAATTGTAAGTCGCTTTGGATAAAAGCATCTGCAAAATGAATAAATGTAAATGTACTGTATGCTTCTTTTATTATTAAAAATTGGCATTTTACATTACATATAACAATAATAAAAACTAAATGTCTAAGGGCTGTTTTTATGTGAAAAAATTAATTCATAATACAATAAAAATGACACAAACAGTAATGTTTAAACTGCATGTTTGTTTGAATTCTAAAAATTAAAAAATACATAAAATTAAATGAAAGCCCCAAAACTGGCTGAAAGGCATGATTCCAGCAAATTGGACTGTCTACATACAGATTTAACTGATTCAAGTTTTCGATCTTGGAGGGAAGCTGGAATAGTCAAAATTAAAGATTTATATATCGAGGATCGATTGGCAACCTTTCAGCATCTTCAGCAGAGATACCAATTCCCAGCCTCTCATTTTTATCTTTAATACTGTTTTTAGTTATACAGTATACTACCGTAAAGTTACATTACAGTACATTGCTGTAAAACCAAAATACAGTAACTTGCTGGCAACCGTGCTGCCAGTAACTTACTGTAAAAATACAGGAAAAATTTTAACAGTGTACAAATAAGACATTTTTTGAGAACATGCATTGTACGCTATGAGCAGAAACCTCAACATGCTGAATTGGATGGCAGATATTAAGCCTTTTGAGAAGCAGACGTTTTTGAAGCAGATTCTGACATCCTCAGAAGCATTTAAACAGTCCTGGGAAGAGGAATTGGGATAGATATATCGGTGGAGACATGGAAATTCATGGACGACATTCATAATAGTGCGATAAATGCACGTTTGGGTCTGATTCAATTTAAGGTTGTTCACAAACTTGTCGAAATTCTCTCCAGAGATACCATCTTTGTGTCCACTTAGCCACCAGTTCCTCACATGTCACAAGCTCAATAATTTCTGGAACCTGCTGTTTGGTCATCTTTCTGAGGTATATAACAGAACTATTATGCCAGATCCTATTATGACATTGTTTGGTGCGGTGGCACCAGAAACGGGGCTGGACAAATATGAAGTACAAGCTGATGCCCTCAGCATGTTACTTGCAAAACGTCTGATTTTACAACACTGGAAGTCTGAGGCAGTGCCAACCTTTGATATGTGGATCGTGGAGTTGGGAAAGATATTGCATTTGGAAAGGATTCGTTTTATTAAGGAAAAGAAAGAGTGTTTTTTTTGAGCATGTGGGAGACATTTATTAATTTGATGGGCAAATCTGCAGATTGTGCAGTTATGCAATATAGTTTCTGTAATGTTTTGACTTGGATCTCTGCTTTTGTCATCATTGTTTGCTTTGTTTTATTTTATTTTGTTTGCTTATTGTCTCTCTTATATCAGCGTGCAACCACCAAATGTAAATGAAATATTTTTTTTTTGTGTACCTTAAAATCAGTGAATGGCCAATCAAGGCAGTATTATTTTAGTATCATTGAGCAACTATTATAGTTTTTAAAAAGACATTTTGAATTAGTTTTTATGTTTTTATTGTAATAGTAGAATTTTGTTGCGTTTTGTCATTTTTATTATAGTTTATGTCTATATGATTATTTAAAATAATGTTTATTTCAGTTTTAGTTATTTTAGTACAAGTTGAACTAAATGAAAATAAGAAATGTTGCTTTAACAACTAGCCGAAATTGAATAAACGCAAGTCATTTTATTTGATTTTTTTTATTTCAGTTAAGGTTTAGTTTTTTTATGTGTGAAAATATGGTTTAATAGCTGTGGTTTTAGTTTTGGTTTTAATTTACTGTAATAACCCTGATTCAAGGGGTGGCAAAAAGGAGATGCTGAGAACAAGAAAAACGTTGAAAAAAAATTTGTAAAATAATAAAAGAAATGTGAACATTTACAGCTTTATATTATTGCATTATATTATTGAATTACAGTGAGGAAAATAAGTATTTGAACACCCTGCTATTTTGCAAGTTCTCCCACTTAGAAATCATGGAGGGGTCTGAAATTGTCATCGTAGGTGCATGTCCACTGTGAGAGACATAATCTAAAAAAAAATCCAGAAATCACAATGTATGATTTTTAACTATTTATTTGTATGATACAGCTGCAAATAAGTATTTGAACACCTGAGAAAATCAATGTTAATATTTGGTACAGTAGCCTTTGTTTGCAATTACAGAGGTCAAACGTTTCCTGTAGTTTTTCACCAGGTTTGCACACACTGCAGGAGGGATTTTGGCCCACCTCCACACAGATCTTCTCTAGATCAGTCAGGTTTCTGGCCTGTCGCTGAGAAACACGGAGTTTGAGCTCCTCCAAAGATTCTCTATTGGGTTTAGGTCTGAGACTGGCTAGGCCACGCCAGAACCTTGATATGCTTCTTACAGAGCCACTCCTTGGTTATCCTGGCTGTGTGCTTGGTCATTGTCATGTTGGAAGACCCAGCCTCGACCCATCTTCAATGCTCTAACTGAGGGAAGGAGGTTGTTCCCAAAATCTCACAATACATGGCCCCGGTCATCCTCTCCTTAATACAGTGCAGTCGCCCTGTCCCATGTGCAGAAAAACACCCCCAAAGCATGATGCTACCACCCCATGCTTCACAGTAGGGATGGTGTTCTTGGGATGGTACTCATCATTCTTCTTCCTCCAAACACGTTTAGTGGAATTATGACCAAAAGTTATATTTTGGTCTCATCTGACCACATGGACTCCTCTGGATCATCCAAATGGTCATTGGCAAACTTAAGTCGGGCCTGGACATGTGCTGGTTTAAGCAGGGGAACCTTCCGTGCCATGCATGATTTCAAACCATGACGCCTTAGTGTATTACCAACAGTAACCTTGGAAACGGTGGTCCCAGCTCTTTTCAGGTCATTGACCAGCTCCTCCTGTAGTTCTGGGCTGATTTCTCACCTTTCTTAGGATCATTGAGACCCCACGAGGTGAGATCTTGCATGGAGCCCCAGTCCGAGGGAGATTGACAGTCATGTTTAGCTTCTTCCATTTTCTAATGATTGCTCCAACAGTGGACCTTTTTCACCAAGCTGCTTGGCAATTTCCCGTAGCCCTTTCCAGCCTTGTGGAGGTGTACAATTTTGTCTCTAGTGTCTTTGGACAGCTCTTTGGTCTTGGCCATGTTAGTAGTTGGATTCTTACTGATTGTATGGGGTGGACAGGTGTCTTTATGCAGCTAACGACCTCAAACAGGTGCATCTAATTTAGGATAATAAATGGAGTGGAGGTGGACATTTTAAAGGCAGACTAACAGGTCTTTGAGGGTCAGAATTCTAGCTGATAGACAGGTGTTCAAATACTTATTTGCAGCTGTATCATACAAATAAATAGTTAAAAAATCATACATTGTGATTTCTGGATTTTTTTTTTTAGATTATGTCTCTCACAGTGGACATGCACCTACGATGACAATTTCAGACCCCTCCATGATTTCTAAGTGGGAGAACTTGCAAAATAGCAGGGTGTTCAAATACTTATTTTCCTCACTGTATATGACTTCCGCTCCACTCAGAAGTCCATGTGAGGGAGTGCTGGTGGACCAATGAAAGAATAATAGCGAAAGTCGTTTTTTTTTTTGTTAAAACATGATGTTTATTTTCACAGAATGGTGTTCACGTGACAATACTCTTGGAAATCCCCAGGAGACTATGTCATAAACAACACTTTAGAAATAACTTACTCTCCTCAATAAACCTCAGTGAGCATCACTGCCTCCTCTAAAAACACAAGCACAACATCAAACACCACAGCACACTCCAACCTACATCAGATTGGTTCAAAGAAAAGGGAAAAGAAAGCAATATCAAATAAATACAGACACAATCCCATCTACTAATGAATAATGCAATCATTCACAAGCCTTCTGACAACTTTTACTTCTCCAAGAGCAATTTCTGATGATTTTTCAGTGGTTTTATCTCCAGAACTCAATATACACACTATAATGAAATAAAATAAATTAAATTGCAGCAAAGACATTTATTATGTTACAAAATATTTTTATTCTTCTTTTAAAGTTTAGATTAATTAAAGAATCATCAAAAATGTATGTGGTTTCCACAAAAATATTAAGCAGTAGAACTATTTTCAACATGATTTCTGAAGAATCATATGACACTGAAGACTGGAGTAATGATGCTGAAAAAACTGTTTTGATCACAGGAATAAATTCTATTATGTTAAAATAGAAAACTGCTATTTTAATTGTAATAATATTTCAGAATATTACTGTTTTTACTGTACCCCAAACCTTTACATGGTAGTAAGTGGAAAAATGTATTAGTAGCAAAACCTTCTAGTTGCAAACCGGCTCATGGTGACACAAAGACATGAGCTGCTGGTCATGAATATATGCAAAAAATGTTTAATTAGCAAAAAATACTATATCATGGCCAGTAGGAGGCAGGTGTGATAAAAATTTAATTTCAGTCCTGACCTAAATCTGGTTTTGAGGAATGAGAATAACACCAATAAAAAATATTTATATACTGGACTTGGCTTGAAATAAAGTATAGGAAGGGCAAAGGAGATACTGAGAATGACAAGAGAAACTTTGAAATAAAATTGTAAAATAATAAAAGAAGGGTGTGGGCAAACATTTACAGCTATGCATTATATTATTGAATTTTTACACAACAAATAAAGTGTCAGCTGACTTCGGCTCCACTCAGAAGTCCATAGAGAGCGAGCGCTGTTGAACAGGGTTGGCATGATTACGTACCATCATGACGTTGCGTCCACGGGTGATAAAATCATTGTAGCCGATCTCCTCCATCACCCGTTCCTCCAGCCCCAGCTCCAGCTCCTCATCTTCCAGTGCCTCTCTCAGACTCTGGGCGCTGTAAGCGTGAGCGTGCGGGTCGTGTGTGAAAGGGTGCGAGCGGGAGCTGCTCCTGCGTCCGTGGAAGCTGCCCCAGCCTCTGGCCCCAACAACCGTACTCATCTCATCAGAGCCGTGCGAGAAATTATGTGCCCTGCTTGCCATGACGATGGAGGAGGCGCTGCTCGGAGCGCCACAGTGATGCTCGTGAACGCAGCGGGACATGCTGGAGGAGCGGCGGAGTTTCTGCAGACTCTCCAGCTCCTCCGAGAGATCCTCCGGCAGCTCCGCTTCCCGCATGGAGAAGAGCTCGTACTGAGGAGGCTCCAGCACCTCCTGCATCTCTGCAGCGCTGAACAAACCCTTACGGCTCAAGACCTGCAGCAGACAAATACACATTAGCAAGCTGATTCATGTAAAATGTTCATGCATCAAACAAATATTCGAGTTTTAATGCTTAAAGTTAAAGTAAAATGACATTCACAACCCATTCTACTTTGAGTGAAACAGGATATTCAATGAGAAAGAAAATGCAAATGTATCATTTTTGTGCCATTTAAAAAGGAAAGCTGTTTCAGAGATGGAGAATTCAGTTTTGATAAAAGAGTGCAAAAATCTGTGCATTAAATATGGGCATATTTGAATTATTCTTTAATTACTCATTTTGAAAATTATTTGTTTTAATTAATGTCATTGTAATTAAATCATGTGTTTTTCAGTTAAATTACACTTTATATATAATCGCCCAGGCTTACAGAATAATTTTTGTTTTGTTTATTAACATTTACTGATGCATCATTTACAATTAGTCCAGGAATATGTACTTAAAAAGTCAATGGTCAGTATAATTACTTATTATATTATGTTGACATTATTTGTCAAACTAGTGATATCCAGCAGATAAATACATAAGCGAGGTCATATTTAAATATTAGTGTATCTTCACATGTATCATGTAACAAATATTTTGATTTTTTGACAATCTAAAAAGTTGTTTCAGAGAGGAAGAATTACATTTTGATAAGAACATTTTTATAAAAAATTGAAATAAAATGGTTAATGAACATGCACAATATGATTGGGTTTGTTCATTAAATATGTAAATTGAGAACTTTTTAATTATTCTTTAATTATTTATTTTAATGAATGGCTTTTTGCCATTATTATCCATGCTGTCAGGTAAGGCTGCTTACTCTCGGCAAGAATCATACAATCGGCAAGATTTTGGTCAACATTGAGATCCCTATTATCTACCACAGTTACTTATTGAAATATCATTTATTGAACATAAAAAAAGGATTTAATGTAAATAAAATACATAATTTTATATATACACATGTACATAGACATTAAAATATATATTTATATTTTATAATATATTTTTACAAATTGAGAAACTGCAGTTATATTACTTAAAAATTATTTATTTATATTTTTTTCTTTGGAATAACATGCACTGATGAATCATTCACAATTAGACCAAGTACATGTATTTAAAAAAATAAATATTCAGTTTAATTACCTCTTGTATTATTATGTTGACTTCATTCTCCAAACTAGTGAACTCTTTTTAAACTGCAAAAACAAAGGTTTTCCGAAAACTTGCCCTTGCCATTGGTCAAACAAACAAACAGCACAAAGTCACACCAATGGCTGAGTCAATATTGCGGTGTCAGGAAGCTCAAATAGACAAATGCACTAGTGATGTTTTGATAGCGTGTTTGTTTCCAGTGTTTGCATTTTTCAGGGAAATCAACCTACAAATGGCTTATGTATATTTGAAACTGAAGAATAGAAGAAAAAAAGAACATTTATAAAGCTGGGGAAAAAAATATAATCTTAATGTGTATTTCTGACCCTTGTATGAGGCTGTTATTTTCTGATTCTAAATGGTGATTTTGATATAAATAGCCACCTTTTTTCTCGGCTGCTTCATCTGTATAAATACAGATATGATGAGAAGAAGCAAGACCACACCAGATGCCACTCCGATCACAGTGCTATGAGTTTTACTCATCTGTTGGAAGAAACCTTTTGACTTCTTTTCTGCGAGAGACAAGGACAACAAAGGCAAAAGAAAGCAGAAGAACATGAATAAGAAAAGAAAAAAAGAATATTTATTACTGTTTTACATAACCAGGGTTCATGGCGTTTCCATTCTCCACAATAACCCTTTAACCCATGATGTCCAATCCTTCACAAAATAATAATTCAGCATACATAATTTGTGCTTTATATGCAATATTAATTTAGTGAACATAAGGTCATTGAGGTCAAACCCCTGAAGGAGGGACAAAACTATTTGCTTGCTAAACTATCCATTAAAATTCTGAAGAAAGCTTTAACGTTTCATTAGTGACACTAGTATGTGAAAGTACACCTTTCTTTGCATACCATACCTTTGCAGTTGCTCTCGTCCCAGGGAAACACACAGTTCTGAACACCATTACAAACCAGAGTGTTGTTGATGCACATGTTGCTGTGACAGAAGAATGTGTTGGCCAAACATGGAGCTGCAAAACAGAGTTTTTAATGAGATGAAAGCCACATGGAGGATGCAATACCAATATGGTCCACATGATGGACCTCTCACACAACATGTTTGAAATCTAGCACCACTGGTCAGTCTAATTGTGTTTGCCATGCAAAACTACTGAAGCAGAGTATTCTGACACAGTATTTCGGTTAGATAAAGATTTTTTTGTGTTACAGATCTTACATATATATATATATATATATATATATAGCGCTATAATGTATTCCTAGACAAAGGATTGAAGCTAAAATGTAAATCCTATCCAAAAAGTTCAAACATGAAAAATGGAAAATTTAATTTGTGAGTTTTTTTAAATCTCCTTTTGCATTCAGAGGACAAATAACAACATGAGGATGAGTAATGACATCCATTTCTGGGTGAATGATTACTTGAATAAAACTGCACAATGTAAAATGATAGATTAGTGCTTACGTTCAGCAAAGACCGTGAAGAGCATACGGAAGCGGCTCAGTTTGCTGGTCTCGTCGGCCCACATTCGGACCACGCCCACAGCGTTGTCAAGCGTGACGTCGTTGGCAACGGTGCTGCAGAACTTGGCCTTTAGATCTTCAATGGCATTACTGCCTTCATAGATTGCAACAAAGTTCTTCTTACACTCATTTGAGTTCTCCAACTGATACTCCAGAAAGCGGAGATAGATCTGTGTGTGAGATAGAGACACAAACAGCGACATTTAATGCCACTGTAGGTACGTATAATGGTATATATTAAGTTTTATTCTACAGTTCTCTGAAAAACCTGATTCTGATTGGTCATTCACTGCATTCTGATGCAAAATATTTTATATAAAGACACTGAAATTCATAATTGCTCATTTTCACTTTCCTCTTACATAAAAATAATTTCAGCATTTAATGACCATTTATTTATTTATTTGGTAGGAAACCATCATTTTATTTTTTATTATAATTTATTTAAATGTGTTTATATCATTATTGCCGTTTATCTACAGCTTATTTGTGTTTTTATTTATTATGTTTGATTATTTTATGCACGTGCATGCATAATATTATTCCTTTTATTTAAGTATTCAAGTAATACCACTATTACAAAGACAAGTTCTTTAAAAAATGTTCAATAAATACATGATGTTCCAAAGTCAGTTATTAATTGCTATCTCAATATTGACCAAAATAATCATGATTATGATTCTTGCCAAAACTAAGCAGCTCTAAAAGCATGGATAATAATGGAAAAAAGCCAATAATTCAAATGTTCTCAATTGAAATATTTAACAAAAAGGCCAGTCATATTGTGCATGTTCATTGAGCACTTTGACAGAGGGTTTATTTTATAATAATGACCAGCTAACTGTATGTTATCCTGTATCTTACACAACTTCATTCCAAGACTCGACGTCAGTGACTGTACATGTTACAAATCTGTGAGAGAAACGGATGTTTCATCAGGGCTGCGTTACTAACCTTAGACATCGGTGGAGCTCGTATGGTCCAAATACAATCCACTGCTTCCCCTGATTTCACCTTGTTTTCCTCCTCAACTTGACTAGATCTGATTACACCATCTGATCCAGACATTTCAAACTGACAGTCTGACAGGAGGAGAAAACAAAGACAATTAAATTAACATTATAGCATTAAAATATTATAACTTTATATCTTTCAACTACTTGAGAAGAGACCTGAGAAACTTGAGAGTCTGCAGACAGCAGCTGGGAAAAGTAATACTAATAAATTCTAGGGCACTGAAATATTCAGGAGTTTACATAACTGATGCACTAAAGATGGAATTTACATTTATATTTGTTGGGTGCAGTAACCATAGCAACTGAAAAAGAGGGTGTATGAAATATCATTCCAATAGGTATCAAAACATTTTGAAAAATTAAACCTCAAGTACTTTAAAGTCTGTTTCTACATGGCATTCCATGTAAGGTTTAGTAGTAGAAATCTAAAACAAATTTGGCAATATATATTTTATGAAGTGAAAATCACCTAACAGTTTAAAATTTGAGCATTAAAATTTGCACAGTTTCCAACCATAAAATGCATGATTCTTTAAAAATACTATTTGCATAAGTAGTCAGTGCAGAAGCTTTTATCCAAAGCAATATGTAGACAAACACCCTGAAATAACCACCACCCGCGCCATACTACATACATAAGTATTTTCCGTTTACCTGGAATGGGATTCAAGAGTCCCCCAATATGTAGATGAAAGTCAGGATCTGGACGCAAGAGAGGTTTTTGAATAAAAAAAATGAAATGCAATAAAACTAATACAAAGGGAAGAGAGAAAAAAGGCATCAGAGTAAAAGATTTTAAGATCTAATTGCATAAAGAACTGCCACATTCATTTACCTGCAGTATATGAATACTCCACCCTGAAGCCCAGTCCTTCCAGCTCCTCATCGCTGGCAAACCTGATCCACATGAAGCGTCCAGAAGAGGTTACAATTCCTGGACTCTTTGGCCCACAGAACCGATTAATCAACGGAGAGAAAACAAACGGCCCATCACGGATTTCAATATTATCAAAGCGGCACTCAAAGGACGGCTCGATGTAGTAGATGTCATTGAAGACAAGCTGGATTCTCTTCCGTGGATGGGCTAACAAACAAAGATTATGACATGAATAACTGTTGCGACTGAGATTGTTCAAAAATTTGGGGTCGGTAGGATTTTTTAATGGTATTTTTTATTGTTAAAATAATTGTTTTCCATTTGAATATATTTTAACCTTTAATTTATTCCTGTGATGCACAGTTTAATTTTCAGAATCATTACTCCAGTCTTCAGAAATCATTCTAATATGCAGATTTGAAGCTCAAAGAAACATTTCTTATTATTACCGCTGTGCTGCTTAATAATTTTAAATGCTACAATTTTCCAAGATCCTTTGGTGAATAAAAAGTTCAAATTAACAGCATTTATTTGAAACAGAAATCTTTTATAACTTGAATAAATCTTTACCGCCACTTTCGATCAATTTAATGCACCCTTGCTGAATAAAAGTATTAACTCAGCAAGACCCCAAACTTTTGAATGGTCATGCAATGCATATTTTACCAAAGCAACAAATAAGACCAGTATCTGTGGAAGCTTGTGGAAGATAAGACTCATACCCTCCAGGATGTACACACACTCCTTGTTTGGCGGGTAAGTGTTGGGGTAGTTTGGAGAACTAAATGATCCTCCATTTGCCGTCTGAATCAAAGTTCCACAGTGAGCGGGTTTCTTATCCTCAACAGCCACATTCTGAGGCAAAGCTAACAGGATACACACACATAAGATGATCTACATTAAAGGTAGAGCACGATGAAGTAGATCAAAGGTAATGGTTATTAAAGCAAAACAGATGGGAAAGACTCTGTTAGAATGTTAGGTTTAAATCTATCTCATACTCCAAATTAAACATGTGGCTTTGCATGCGAGTTCCTACTTCAAACCAACCTTGAGTTTTCTGTGCCAGTGCGAAACCCTCCTCTATCAGGATAAGCAAAACCAAGGCTGCAAGAAAACAAAAATGGGGCATATTTACAAAGTCTTGGAGCAGTCTTGGACATTCAGTGAACTTTTCTTAAGAAGATACACACTATGACGAAATCAAATACAACTCGGATAGCAGACATGTCGAAAATGTAAAAAGAAGTCTCTCAGGTTTACAAGCCTGTAATTATTTGATCAATAATGCAGTTAAAACAGAAATATTGTGAAATATTAATACAAGTAACAGTTTTCTTTTTGAATATATTTTAAAATGTAATTTATTCCTGTGATGCAATGTGAATTTTCAGCATCACTACTTCACACAGTCTTCAGTGTCACATGATCGTTCAGAAATCATTCTAATACAGTCGTTGCGGGGTGTATTTGATCCCCTGCTGATTTTGTACGTTTGCCCACTGACAAAGAAATGATCAGTCTATAATTTTAATGGTAGGTTTATTTGAACAGTGAGAGACAGAATAACAACAAAAAAATCCAGAAAAACACATTTCAAATAAGTTATAAATTAATTTGCATTTTAATGAGTCAAATAAGTATTTGATCCCCTATCAATCAGCAAGATTTCTGGCTCCCAGGTGTCTTTTATACAGGTAAGGAGCTGAGATTAGGAGCACTCTCTTAAAGGGAGTAATCTCAGTTTGTTACCTGTATAAAAGACAACCTGTCCACAGAAGCAATCAATCAATCAGATTTCAAACTCTCCACCATGGCCAAGACCAAAGAGCTGTCCAAGGATGTCAGGGACAAGATTGTAGACCTACAAAAGGCTGGAATGGGCTACAAGACCATCGCCAAGCAGCTTGGTGAGAAAGTGACAACAGTTGGTGCGATTATTCGCAAATGAAAGAAACACAAAATAACTGTCAATCTCCTTCGGTCTGGGGCTCCATGCAAGATCTCACCTCGTGGAGTTTCAATGATCATGAGAACGGTGAGGAATCAGCCCAGAACTACACGGGAGGATCTTGTCAATGATCTCAAGGCAGCTGGGACCATAGTCACCAAGATAACAATTGGTAACACACTACACCGTGAAGGACTGAAATCCTGCAGTGCCCGCAAGGTCCCCCTGCTCAAGAAAGCACATGTACAGCCCGTCTGAAGTTTGCTAATGATTCAGAGGAGAACTGGGTGAAAGTGTTGTGGTCAGATGAGACCAAAATCCAGCTCTTTGGCATCAACTCAACTCGCCGTGTTTGGAGGAGGAGGAATGCTGCCTATGACCCCAAGAACACCATCCCCACCGTCAAACATGGAGGTGGAAACATTATGCTTTGGGGGTGTTTTTCTGCTAAGGGGACAGGACAACTGCACCGCATCAAAGTGACGATGGACGGGGCCATGTACTGTCAGGGCCAGGGCATTGAAGCCAGCCACGGTATTGAAAATGGGTCGTGGATGGGTATTCCAGCATGACAAAGACCCAAAACACATGGCCAAGGCAACAAAGGAGTGGCTCAAGAAGAAGCACATTAAGGTCCTGGAGTGGCCGCCAGTCTCCAGACCTTAATCCCACAGAAAATCTGTGGAGGGAGCTGAAGGTTCGAGTTGCCAAACGTCAGCCTCGAAACCTTAATGACTTGGAGAGGATCTGCAAAGAGGAGTGGGACAAAATCCCTCCTGAGATGTGTGCAAACCTGGTGACCAACTACAAGAAACGTCTGACCTCTGTGATTGCCAACAAGGGTTTTGCCACCAAGTACTAAGTACAAATAGTTATTTGACTCATTAAAATGCAAATCAATTTATAACTTTTTTGAAATGCATTTTTTCTGGATTCTTTTGTTGTTATTCTGTCTCTCACTGTTCAAATAAACCTACCATTAAAATTATAGACTGATCATTTCTGTCGTAAGTGGGCAAACGTACAAAATCACCAGGGGATCAAAAAAAAAAATATTTGCTGCTCAAGAAACATTTATGATTATCAATGTTGAAAACAATTGTGCTGATTAATATTTTTGTGGAAATAGTGATAATATTTTTATAGAATTCTTTGATGAAAAAGAACAACATTTATTTGAAATACAAAAACATTTAGGCCTATCTTTCGTAACATTATAAATGTCTTCACTGTCAATTTTGATCAATTACATGTTTATTTACTTAAAAGTATTCACTTCTTTCAAAAGAGAATAATGAATCAATCAATTTCTTACTGTCCCAAACTTTTGAGCTGTAGTGTAGCTGTATGTTCTGTTAAAGTTACCAGTAAATGTAAATGCAACCAAGGGCTTTAGAGTTTTCATAATATGAACATAATTACATTTAAACACCTTACTAATTTATTGTAATTATTACTCTAACGCCACATTGCTTTACGTCACACCTGCTTATACTGCTATTTGTCTGCCCTTGAAAACAAGACATTCATAGTGGGATGTGGATGTTCAGGTCACATTCATCAAGCCTAAAATAAAATTTTAAAATGGTAATAAAATTCCTGATCCACACATACAGAGCTGCCAATTCACAAGTTTTATTTAAAAAAAAAAAAAAGACACCAGCCTAAGATCTGAACCCAGAACATTTTTCAATCAGAGCTCAAGCTCAACGGTGAGTTGATGTTATTGATGTTGATGAGGCTTGACAACACAGGTTTTTAAAATATACTGCAGCACGTGTTGACCAGGGTTGTGTTTAGGGACATCACATGTGATTTTCATAACATGAGGAATTGAGAGTTAGCTTATCGAACTCTGATATCAAACCAATTTATGTAATTTCATCAAAGAGGATGGGAGTGAGACAAATCAACTGAAACCACAAAACAGAACTCTAAAACTTGCTTGTGTTTTTGATGTTGTTTCTTACTAAAATAAATGGGAATGACCCAACTGCATCAGCCTCTTTAAGCCATTAGAGAGACTATGACTTAATAATTGATGTCATGAATACTGTGGTTTGTGTGAGGGTTTGTAGAGGAGCTGTCTGTTCAGCACCACATGTGAGATCTGCTGTACTAACACTGACCAACATAGATGTGTCTAAGCAGACATTCAACCTGGTTGGATATAACTTTACTAAATGCATTCTGGGCTGGCTGATCAAAAAGCCAAGAAATAATTCTGTTTTGAACTCTAAATGATGCTTGATGTATGAAAATCTAAATTCAGACAAAATTGATTATTAAATACTATGGTATTACCATGGTTCCATTAAAATGCTATGGTATTCTTTCAAGTATTTTGGAGTAACATGTAAATATGCACTGTAAAATGTCAACCCATTACAATTGAAATATTAAGATCCATTGTTGCATTCATTTTTAAAAGGCATAAATTACATTGTAGGTTGTGTTTTACTTTTTCCACAAATTTGAATTTGATTAATATGTTGACACTGAAAACTTAAAAAGCTGATAATAATTGACAAATGATTGTGGCAAGTTAAATGGAGGGAGACATGCTACTATGACAATTATTAAAATAATTATGATGAATCTGATTCCATCACTGTACCATGGTAAAACCACAGTGCTTTACTGTAATGTAGTACGACACAGGCTATTCTCAAAACATGTTTGACATTCGCACAAATAAGTTGGCATCAGATTTACAAAGACAAAAGTATCATTCATTAACAATGAAGCAACATCAATAATTGAAACATGAACTCACCCTCATGCATTTCCACTTTCACTGAACACTTTTACTCTCGTGAGATTGTTTGTTATCTACATTTTCAACGACATCAAGTTAGACCGTCGCAATACGGCTCTGCAACAGATTTCATGAATAAAGAAGAATCTCTCTCCTGGAATAAATTGGAAAAAATCCATTTGAAAGCTCTAAAAAAAGCATCAAAATAAACTGTATACGCCGAGACGTTCGCAGAAACCCCTGAGCGACGCGCTTCTGAAAAGCCAGTTCTCATTATGACACTGAGGAGGGAGAAGGCTGGCCTCATGAATATTAATTAATTCCATGACCTAAGCGCAGTATGTGGAACTGATTGGCGCTAAATCTGCACCATTCAACTGCTGATTAACAAATACTTATGAATATACATTATGTCAGAATACTTCTGTTCTGCCTTATTTACGTTTTTGACGCGAGGCAGCACAGAAGCTGCATCTGAAGCTACACATACACTACGAAAATGTGCATTTACACTTTCAATGATGAACAAACAAATAGAAATATATATTTGTAAAATATAATATATTAGCATAATTAAAAATGGTTTATATTGCAGATATTTTAAAAAAAAAAAAAAAGACACCAGCCTAAGATCTGAACCCAGAACATTTTTCAATCAGAGCTCAAGCTCAACGGTGAGTTGATGTTATTGATGTTGATGAGGCTTGACAACACAGGTTTTTAAAATATACTGCAGCACGTGTTGACCAGGGTTGTGTTTAGGGACATCACATGTGATTTTCATAACATGAGGAATTGAGAGTTAGCTTATCGAACTCTGATATCAAACCAATTTATGTAATTTCATCAAAGAGGATGGGAGTGAGACAAATCAACTGAAACCACAAAACAGAACTCTAAAACTTGCTTGTGTTTTTGATGTTGTTTCTTACTAAAATAAATGGGAATGACCCAACTGCATCAGCCTCTTTAAGCCATTAGAGAGACTATGACTTAATAATTGATGTCATGAATACTGTGGTTTGTGTGAGGGTTTGTAGAGGAGCTGTCTGTTCAGCACCACATGTGAGATCTGCTGTACTAACACTGACCAACATAGATGTGTCTAAGCAGACATTCAACCTGGTTGGATATAACTTTACTAAATGCATTCTGGGCTGGCTGATCAAAAAGCCAAGAAATAATTCTGTTTTGAACTCTAAATGATGCTTGATGTATGAAAATCTAAATTCAGACAAAATTGATTATTAAATACTATGGTATTACCATGGTTCCATTAAAATGCTATGGTATTCTTTCAAGTATTTTGGAGTAACATGTAAATATGCACTGTAAAATGTCAACCCATTACAATTGAAATATTAAGATCCATTGTTGCATTCATTTTAAAAGGCATAAATTACATTGTAGGTTGTGTTTTACTTTTTCCACAAATTTGAATTTGATTAATATGTTGACACTGAAAACTTAAAAGCTGATAATAATTGACAAATGATTGTGGCAAGTTAAATGGAGGAGACATGCTACTATGACAATTATTAAAATAATTATGATGAATCTGATTCCATCACTGTACCATGGTAAAACCACAGTGCTTTACTGTAATGTAGTACGACACAGGCTATTCTCAAAACATGTTTGACATTCGCACAAATAAGTTGGCATCAGATTTACAAAGACAAAAGTATCATTCATTAACAATGAAGCAACATCAATAATTGAAACATGAACTCACCCTCATGCATTTCCACTTTCACTGAACACTTTTACTCTCGTGAGATTGTTTGTTATCTACATTTTCAACGACATCAAGTTAGACCGTCGCAATACGGCTCTGCAACAGATTTCATGAATAAAGAAGAATCTCTCTCCTGGAATAAATTGGAAAAAATCCATTTGAAAGCTCTAAAAAAAGCATCAAAATAAACTGTATACGCCGAGACGTTCGCAGAAACCCCTGAGCGACGCGCTTCTGAAAAGCCAGTTCTCATTATGACACTGAGGAGGGAGAAGGCTGGCCTCATGAATATTAATTAATTCCATGACCTAAGCGCAGTATGTGGAACTGATTGGCGCTAAATCTGCACCATTCAACTGCTGATTAACAAATACTTATGAATATACATTATGTCAGAATACTTCTGTTCTGCCTTATTTACGTTTTTGACGCGAGGCAGCACAGAAGCTGCATCTGAAGCTACACATACACTACGAAAATGTGCATTTACACTTTCAATGATGAACAAACAAATAGAAATATATATTTGTAAAATATAATATATTAGCATAATTAAAAATGGTTTATATTGCAGATATTTATAAAAAAAAAAAAAAATATATATATATATATATATATATATATTTTTTTTTTTTTTTTGTCTTAAATCTTCAATTATAAAAATAAATGATAAATAAATAATTAAATATATACAGCAGCATCCAAATTGCTTTAGGCACTAAGGGTTGAGGTAAGTCAGAGGTGCCAGTACTATTACTACTAATGTTTTGGTGCAGTATTAGAACTTTGCACAAAATTTGAAGGCAGGACAGAGCCTGCACAGAGCAGTCTTAAGCTGTGTAAAGAAGTCTTAGGACAGTGTTTCTCAATCCTGTTCCAGGAGGCCCACCAGCACCGCACGTTTTGGGTGTCTCCCTTACTGGACACACATATTTCGGGTCTTGAACCCTCTATTAATGAGCCGATTAGTTATGTTAGATTAGAAGGCATCTAAAATGTACAGTACTCCAGCCAGGACCAGGATTGAGAACCACAGCTCTAGGAAGATTACAAAAAAGCATCCACATGACCCAAGTAATATTCACAAGCTAAGTCTTGATAGTAGGATTCATAATATTGCAGATGGGGTCTGCACAGCTGTTGGAAACAAGGGATTTGAGACTTAACACTGGTCTCTCGGAGGGGTCTGTTCCACCCATGAACGCCTGATAAGCAGTATGGGGACTGAACTGATGAGGCGTGTCGCAGAAGCTGATTACATTGTCTCTATAAGGAGGGATATGAATTCTAATAATATCGGACTTTCAACACCTGATCACGTAATGCATTGACTGTCAAGGTTTGTCGCACACTATGGCTTTAATAACCTTTAAACTTGGCAAGCATCACTATATTATTGCTCAGAAACCCTTGACCTTTAGTATTAAACTTAATAAGTTATCTCACAGTGCTTGTGATACAAACATGAATGATGCCACAAATCATGTGGCTCTAAGAGATCAGATTTAGGATCATTGCCCATAATGTTATAGAGGCTTGGAGGTGGGGATAATCTTGGATCATTGGCAAATGTTTACAAATATTGTATTTTGAAAGATGCATCCTTTAAATACATTTTAGTTTAACTGTGCTAATTCGGCATCATTTAAACTGTTGATTAATAAAACTTGTGAATATTAATTATGTCATGTGACTGTTGAGTCACAAGTGAGTCAGCACAGAAACTGCATCTAAAACTACACATATGAAAATCTGCATTTATACAGTTTTTTAATGATGGATAAACAAATGCATTTAAAGTTGCAGAAATAATATTAAAACTGGACCCTCTGTATTAAAGTTCACCCAAAAAATTAAAATTTGCTGAACATTTACTCACCCTCAGGCCATCCAAGATGTAGATGGGTTTAAACAAATAAACATCTTCATCAGAACAGATTTAGAGAAATTTAGCATTTCATCACTTGCTCACCAATGGATGCTCTGCAGTGAATGGGTGCCGTCAGAATGAGAGTCCAAACAGCTGATAAAAACATCACAATAATCCACAAGTAATCCATACGACTACGGTCCATTAATAAACGTCTCATATTGTTTGTGGTAAATGTGAATAATGCATCAAAACATGCGGCTCTAAGATTTATAATTTTGCTCATATTAAAGGCTTGGATGTGGGATAATATTGCAAAACTAGCAGATCTGTTTCCCATAATTGTATGCTGAATGCTATGCATAATAATTTTCATCCTGTATGTTAAACAGTATTCACTTAACAGCCCAAAATTGTTTAACTTTAGGCTACAAGTTTCAAAAGTCTCTTGAATTATGCTTCTAACCAGTTAAAATATATGCACCGCTTAAATGATCACAGAACATTTATTTTCCACTCATGGCCCAACAAGACCATGCCTGCTGACAACTAATATAAAAAGAGCTTTCATAAATAACTTAAGCTGCCAGTGAAGTATGATGGCACTTATTTGCAATTCAAATTAAGCTGAAACTCCCTTTCATCTCTGCCAGAGAAGATGAGATTCTCACCTGAGAATAGAGATTCTGCCACATTCATTTACAATGGCCTAGATAAGGCAATGAAGCCACACTGTGCTGAAGTCAACATGTAACCACTGAGGTATAGGATCCACATTTGGCCAGTGCACATCTAGTTTAAAGATTTACTTTCTATGTGTTACGTAGCAGAGTAACACATAAATGGATTGATAGTTTCAGCATGTTTTTTTCAAATGAAACAGGTAAAAATATTAATGCAAACAAAAAATAGAGTAACATTTGTATTTTCTAAACAGCCGCTATACAGTATTTGCACAGCAGGGTTTGTTTCTGTAAACAGAAATCTAAAAAAAAAAAAAAACATAAAAGGAGAACACTTTTTATTTCATTATCATGTTTTATTTATTATTGTAGAATGGAATAGCCACTTTTTTCATTGACGTATAGTGTTTTGAAAATGGATCACGTTATGGAAGTAAAATGGGTTTGTGACTGACATTTTTGCATATATCTTGAATATTTAGCATGTATTGAATATCTAATTCCAAAAGAACAAAAAGTTACTTTTAATAATTGCAACTTCTACTGTTTAAATGGGATAAATCTTTCACTCTTTAAAAGGAATAGTTCCCCCAATCTTCAGCAAAATCACTTGCTCACCAATAATCACGATAATCCACACGACCCCAGTCCATAAATTAATGACTAGTGAAGTCTGTGAATTCTAACAGCACCCATTCACTGCAGAGGACCCTTTGGTGAGCAAGTGATGTAATGCTACATTTCTCCAACTCTCTTCCAATTAGGAAATCAATAGTCAAGAGTCAATAAATTTTCTGCAAAATTAATTTTGGGGTACACTATTCCTTTAAAAGTGTGCTGTGAAATAATTCCCTGATGCTGAAAAAAAAAAAAAAAAAATCTTAAATGTAACATAATCTGAGGATGCAATTAAACATTTATATGAAATAACATTTATTTTAGATAACACTCAAAAAGATCAAAAAGAGCATCAGTTAGGCATGGCATGTTTTTTGCAGCATCTAAGTTCGTGACTTGTGTATTTGTCTGCACACGATTGCAGATCTAAGTCAATCTTGATGTCGCGTCTGGTTGAGTGTTGAAGGATTAAGAAAAGAGTAAAATCTTTTTGTTAATCTGGTGCTTTGTAGAGCGAGAGAGAGGGAGAATTTGCTAGTCAATTTCCTGTCAGCAAACTTAATTTCAAAGCAGAAAAAAAACAAGGAATACTGTTATGTATGAGTAAAACAATGTGTGACCTGCCAGTGAACCCGGACATGCAAATCGTTTTACTTAATTATATTTATATTAATAAACATCAATATTATTAATATTTAAACAAATTCAAAATAGAAATATATATATTGTTTTGTTTAATAAAAGAACACTTATGTTTGTGTTTAAAACTATACAGTATGTATGTGCTAAACCAACTGGATTTTGAGAGTGGAAGAAAGAGCATAGAAGATAAATTTAACACAAACACTTATGCCAGCCATATGGCCACACACACACACAAACTCAGTGTGGTAAATCTTTTGCATTCCCCGAGTAGTTGTTCAGCAGAGCAGCCGAAGGTTTTGCATCTTTCAGATTCATCAAAACGGTCTCATATACTCTCTAATACACACTCAATCAATATAGTCTCATAATGCACAACCACAATATCCTCAGTAACATTACATGCTTCATATATGGAGCTTAATATCACCTGATATTTTAAATGTACATATATATTTCAAACCTACAGCACAGAACACATGGTACACAGATAAACCCTGTATAGCCATATGTGTATGTGATTTGAAGGGTTAAATCCATGAAACACTCTGGATTAGACTATAACATGTGACAGGGCACACAATCAGATTTATTCCAAAATTATATTGAAGATACAAGTGATTTTCTTCAGATATTTCAATGGATGTGTGACGTTGATTTTGGTAATGTCCTAAGAAAGAGTGGTCTTCTATATAATCATTTAAATTCTTATGGTCATATGTACTGAACTGAATTTGTTAGATGGCAGAAGTCTTATTAATAGTTAAATGTAAAATTTAAAAATACATTTTCAACGAAGCAGATTTGCAAATCAGCCAAAAAGACAAATATGGCAAAGAAGAACTGCTGAGACATGATATCTACAGTATGTCTTTAAATAAAATTACATACAAAATTATATATACACGTATATAATTTTTTTCTTTCTTTATTTACAAAAATATATATTTACAAAACATGTTATTTAAACTATAGGTCTAGTTTAGCAATATTGTAAATGGCAGTAGTGCAGATGATCTGTATATGTTTCTATAGCACTAAAAATTTCACTGAAAGAAAGAAATGAAGGCAGCCAGCCTCTCTCTGTGAGAACATGGGGAGGGAAATATCTTTCTGACTGAAGTCCTGATCTCAAGCAATCTGAGACTTCAGCAAATCTCTCAACATCCCTCAGACTAAAAATAACCTCAAAATACATTAAAGCCACCAGCAACCCACTCACACCAAAGAGGTCAGAAACACATACTGATCTTCACTGCCGTTATAAAGTTGGTATTTATATAGGTCAATTTTTCTTAACTATCCTGAAAATTTAAATCTCAAAAACTTTTAAGTCATATCCTTATTTACAGAAGACCACATCCGTTAGATGTTTGAGTTTATAATCTTGAGATGAAACGTGACCTTGGTGAAAACGCAATGATTTCTGTGGAAATCTCGATGTCAAATCTCAGTCTGTTTATAAAATCCCATGAGTTACATCATCAGACACGTCTTTGGCTATACATGTGATCAAAGAAACAATGGATAAAATCCAAGGCATTATCATTACACATGCTCTGAATGGCAATGAAACCCTTATTTCTGGCTTGACAGCATCCACTGAATCTAAAGTTTTAATTTGTGAGTTTTTTGGCTTTATTAAGCAATAAAAGAATCATAAATGCACACTGTTTGTATGTTTATCTTTTACTATGCGTATGTTATTTCCTTCTCAACAGAAGGAAATGTGTGGTGAGAGGGCAATTTCAGAACAGCACAACGGAAATCCAATCCAAATTAGAGAGCTGGTAAACAAAAACACACTAGCACTCCAACTTTGCCACTGTCTTTCCTCCAAAACATGTTTCTAATCATCCCTTGGTATTTACTTTGTGCAAAGAGCTTCCTCCAAAAAAGGACGAAAGAGCATGAAAATGTCGTGGCAGACACTGCGAGAGGAATCAAAATGAAGGGATTGAGAGATTTAAGAGTGATAACAGCTTCATCTCTGTCTCTCACACTCATTACACAGATAGTTCTCACAGCTCTGCAATTACTGCTTCAGCTGTACAATTACTGCTAACAACAACAGCTGCCATCATCCATAGCAAAAACACAGATGACTGCACACACACAAACAAGAGAGAGATAAGGATAGAGATGAAGTTGCATGAATGTGCCATCTAGAATATTAAAAGGGAAGACATACACCAATGCTTTAATCTCAGGGTCATATAGGGTAATTTGTAAAAACATGAAGCACTAGTTAAAAAAAAAAAAAAAAATCTTATTAGGCCTACATATTATACTGCCAAAATGATCCACAGCTCTGTGTCCCCATCTTGTGGATAATTTCTTATAGCAGCAGCAGCAGCAGCAAATAAATAAAATGAAATAATCAAATGTGGTATTATAAAATCAAATATTACGAAATATAGGCTACCAAATTTTAGAGGAAAAAAATGGAATTCACATGGGGGGCATTTTTGTCCCAAGCCTTCTTCATTTCTGACCCTGACATAGATTTTACAGCAGCAAGATGCTGCATGCTGCAAATTATCTGTAGCCTACTTCCTGAAATACTGAATAGTCTGTAAAATGTTTGGATCAGTAATTGTATTTGTTGTGACTGTGTAACTGTGTCAATGTAAATATACAGCTCTGAATGACTGGGCATCATTGAACCGTTTGTGCAGTCAAAGAGGCAGAAAATGACTCACTTTAATCAATAGTTCCACATTTTAAAACCGGTGACGCTGTGCACGAGGGCGGTCAGGGAGTGTCTGTGTGGAAACACGTAAATTTCCAACAGCTCTTTTGACGGAGGGAGTCATTCAGGGGTAGCATTAGGTCCGATTCATTTTAATGACTCGGTTCGTTTCAGTGAACCGGTTCAATACGGATTCTTTTGAGTCATCAAGTTTTCCTAGATGTGCGGAATTTAGCTGTTTTGTATTTATGTATACAAAATTATGTTGGTCCTTAATTTACAGTGTGCAAATTATTCTTTAAAATTAATAGTGGACCACTTTGAAAGACTGGCACGCGCATTCTGTTGGTCTCGCGAAATTGTCGCATAGTCAAACGTCAAGTAAAGACTTTTAACCATAGGCTAATGTGATACAGCTGCTTGTGATTTGTAAATACACAATTAACTGACATGTGATGACTTTTTGTCGACGCTGCGCATGAATAAATAACTACCTTAAACCAATGCAACTTCAGATTTAATTTACTCTGAACACGCTTGTATTTGTTTATATTTGCTTAAATGTTGAGTTTAAATTAGGTGTTTTGTCAGACAGGTTTTCTTAACTGCTTAAAAAAAAAATCTAAATTAAGTTTAAACAATTTTTTTCAAATTTCTGTCGTCGGCTCAAATGAATCATTAAAAAGAATCGGCTCAAAAGAGTGATTCGTCTGGAAACTGTGCATCACTATCTGAGAGTTTCCTCCTTTTTGCACAGTCAGTCTATCCATCCCAGATCCTCTGCTCGCGTCTCCACTCATTTACTGTTCAACAAAGGTAGGTTTTTACTTAATTGACAATTTGATCTGCTACGCATGCAAAACGGCAATGTTTACATTTTGGATTAGTACAATAAGTATCCTGCTTATCGGTATAGTCTCAGTAGGACTCTGCTTTGTCCCGCTGTCCCAGCTCTGATGCCACGTCAGTGGGAAAATTATAACGGGTTTAAACTCCACCATGTTATTTCAGGGTTAATTATTTTAAACACTTAATTTGACAGTTTAAATTGTGTTTTAAATCTCTTTACAAGAGTGTGGTCCCCAGTTGAGACCCATGTTCAAAGCACTTAAGCAGGAAGGTGTGGCTGGGATAAAATAAGAGTTTAAACTGTCTTGCATATAAACTTTATAAATAAATGAATATGGGGAAAATAATGAGTTTTTTTATTTCATTTAATAGAGTTTTTTAAAAATTTAATTTAATGTCCAGAGTATCCAAAATAAAAATAGGTCTTTGTGCTTTTATTTACATAAATGCCAATGGAAGCTGTTCATATCCATCAATGTGTGCTTGTTTCTCTTCCCTATTTAGTGGCCAAATAAAACCACAAAAAGAACATGATGTTTCAGCATCAAAGCTCATACTTTTATCCAACATACTAATATATGCATGTTAAGTGCAATAGTGGTTATCCTTGTAATTTAATTAGGCTAATTCCGTTTTTTTTTTTTTTTTGTTCTACATAACATGTTCCACTGGCTGATGTTTTACATGAATATATGCAAAACACCCTGACCACGATACCAACATGTTAGTAACTTTCTCAAATTGTGACTAACAATTCTTGATTCATTTGAAAATTATAAAAGTTTGTTTTTTGTCATTCCTGCTAAAGCAACTTCCTGTGGCCTTCCTTTCCATTATGTGATGTTTTATACTGTTTCCAAAACTCTAGTCTGAATCTGTAGTCTGTATCTACAATATCTGTAGTCCAGTTTATAGTCTGAGACCTTCACCATGAAACTTTTGCGCTTGGCCCAGTGACAGCTAGTTTTTAGAAATTAGTTAAGACTGGTGTTGTATACATAAAAATAGCTGTTTGTGTGAGATGGCTTTAATAACTGCGATCCATCTCTCTATTGCAAGGGGGCAGAATGGGAGCAAAGCTCAGCCGGAAGAAGAGTGAAGCAGGGATAGGAGCAGAGACAGTAGGTCCAACTGTAGAAGAGGGCTCACCTGTGGCTGAAAATGCAGAGCAGAAATCTTCTGAAGGTGAGGTTCAAGAAGAAAGCATGCCTGCAGAAGAGAAGACCATCGGTGAGCCTGGCTCTTCAACCGGTGTTCTGCAGAGTCTTACACAAGCTGTAGGAGAAACGGTCAACGCAGTCACTGAACAGATTGCTGCACCGGTGGAAGATGTTGTAAACAAAGGTATTGAAGCAGTGGAGTCCGCACTGGCATCCGTCAGCCTGATTGAGAAGAAACCTGAGCCTGAACAGAAGTCTGAACCTGTAGTAGATCTCGCCGATTCTGGTGTTCTCCAAGAACCCAGCCTCTTGGATGACCTGCTGAAATCTCCACTCTCAGAAGCCCTCATTTCTGGAGTCACGATGGTGAGTGAAGCTATGACCAGTGAGAAGGTGGAAGACAAAATTAGCAATCCTGCACCAGCTGAGAACAAGGATTTGTTGGAATGTCTGGATAAGGTGGAGACGCCTTCAGTGGACCTCCTGGACTGTAAACTGACCCATGAATCCACAATCCCTAACTCTGATCCACCATTCACTTTGGAAGATATGGGACAGAATGCAGTTGACGCAGTCAACCTTATATAAACCACTACACATGCCTCTAGAAAACAGCAGTGGCTTGAAGATCATTAGGTGTAATTATGTCGGAACAATATTCAAGATGTTTTTTGTTTTAATTCCTGAGGATGTAGTCATGAAACAGGGTTGTTTGTCATTCAGAATTGAATTGAGGTAGCAAACTGGATGCAGAATTCGTTAGAAATTATTAAAGGTCAAAGAATTTCATAAAACTGTCATTTTTCGCAGAAATATTGGCTTGACAACACCTTATTTGAAAGTTTGGACCACAGTTTTTAAAGCCTTGATGTTTGAAGGTTACTATTAGTCACTTTAATTCTGAGTTTTACACAACCCTGTCATGAAATAGATGAAAGCTACATGTAAAACAAGCCATCTCAGATATCTAATGAACATTCCTTATGCCTACCAATTTGTTGACAAGCAGCAAACCAGCTGTCTGGTATCTTATCTTTATGGTCTACTTTCTTCCAAGCTCTTGGTGATTGTGTATGAACCGTTCAGTCTCCCATTGGGGAAGAGGAAAAGGATGTACATTAAAACATTGATTGTTTGTTGTAAAGGAAAATAAAGACTGTAACACATCACAATAACATTGTTCTTTGATCTGTATTTTGTATTTAATCAAATATTGTTTGTGGTATGCATTCCTACAGTATCTTCTCAAACATCTGAGCAAAACATCAATATGTGAAAATAGCTCGATTCAACATTACCACAATGCCTCTGGTGTTAGAAATAAAACTCCGCACAGAAGTGTATGAACAATCCCAATACATGGGAGTTTCCTGGGAAGATAACATGCACCATCTCCTTCAGTTTTCTCAGTGAAGGTTCTGGGGAGAGGGGCAACATTCTTTCCAGAGAAAAGGGGTCTCATGGGAATAATTTACTTATTTTTTTGAGGTTAACTTTCTGGCTCTTTTCCCAAGAAACTTTGGCTTTATTATAAACAAACATCTTTCAACTGAGTTTTATGTACTGAACATGTAGCAAAGTTTTTGATGAAATTTTAAGCTGCTTCCGTTTGCTGGAATCTCAAGGAAATGCCATGCCTCATTATCCTTGTATAACAGAGCTTTGTGTACTTCAGCCATAAGAGGAATACATTTAGATGACATAGCTCTAGGGAATCTACTGTTGCACAACAAGTAAACTTTATTCAAATATACATACAGTATAGGCTCCCATGCAAATAAAGTGGATTTGACAGAAAACAAATAAACAGGTAATGGTGATCCCCATATCCCACATTGGGGAGAAAATATAATAACATTTAAAACTAAATAGTTTTTCCTTTTCTCTTTAGTGCAAACAAAGTTATTTTCTAACACATCACCTTGTTGTATAGCAAAATAAGAGCAAAACCTAAATCCAGTAACAAAAATATACAATACATAACTCTGTTCAAATAAGACATAACAAATAGTGATGGCTGAAAATGAGTTCAGCTGGTGATGTTTTATTCGTCTCCTGCCCCAGACAGAGCCACACCCCGTGCTTTGGCTTTCTGTCAGTAAAAGAGAGAAAACACAATCAAGATTCTGGACGAGTAGTACTGAGGAAATGAAACAGGAAGCAAAAATATGGTATGTGCTCTTCTTTCACAATACAGGCTAGATCGCACCACAGCCATGAGGGCACTGGCACGGCAATATAACTAACATCTGATGCCCTCTAGATCTCATCGAGCCATATCATGTTTGTCATGTTGTTATTTTGAACTGAGAAAGACAACCAGAAGAACAGATTGTGTTATGCAACAGTGCGAGGGCCACATTCCAAGGAGGTCACAGTTTCTTTAGCATTTCCTCTTAGTGGGATCATTCTTTAACTGGGAGTCTAATATCGGTTTATTTAATCATTACTGTTCACTTTCAATCAGTACATGGGAGCACCTCATAAAAAATGTGGAAAAACACTACTGTTCAAAAGTTCGGGGTCAGTAAGATTTTTTCATGTTTTTGAAAGTCTCTACAAGTCTGCATTTGTTTGATCAGAAATACAGTAAAAAAAACAGTTAATGACTTGTTTTCTATATTAATTTATTATTAAATTGTGAAATTTAGCACTCCTCCAATTTCTCACCACTGCAATTTAAATCTTGGTGGAAGCATAGAGTGATTTTGATGTAAAATATTAAGTGAAAGTTTTTTACAGCCTTTGTTAGATTTACAAGTTACAGTATTCAGAAAACTGATCTTGGTCACTGTTGGTCATGTCATGCCTGCATGTGTTGGTACTTCTTGGCCAGGTCTACATTGGTGCGTCCGGACTGGAAGGGATACGTCCAGAGGATGGAGTTCCAGGAGTGACCAAACCTCTTCACACCCATTTTGAGGTACTGCAACTCATCAGCAGAAAAGTTCCGCCTCTCTCCATGTCTGCCTGAAGACTAAAGGTCATTGCACATTGAGTCCGAAATTTTTGTATGGGTTTTTTTTGTTTGTGTATTCGTCATCCTTTCCTATCTTCGGATGCGAAAATGCAGAAAATCGAACCTGATCTGAATTTTTTTATGACGGACGAAAGTTCGGAGGCAGAGTGTAAACGTGATTGATACAACGTGAGGTCGTATTTATTTTTCAACGTTTGAAAATTTCAGACTCCTGTGCAATGACCTTAAAGCAGAAAACCTTCATGAATTCAAACATTTAGATAAAAATGGGGACCAAAGATGACATGCATTATGCATATGAGGAGTGCACATATATGAACGGTTCATAGTAAGTTTATCTTTAAAGTCAATATGAATTGTTTCAGAGGAAGAGCAAGTCAGTTAATTTTACATTTTATTTGATTATGCTCAGAATGTAATAAACCTGGACATTGGATGACTGCCTGTGCAATACAAATGTTAAAACAATATGTGACCCTGGACCACAAAAGCAGTCTTAAGTCGCTGGGGTATATTTGTAGCAATAGCCAAAAATACATTGCATGGGTCAAAATGATCAATTTTTCTTTTATGCCAAAAATCGTTAGGATACTAAGTAAAGATCATGTTCCATGAAGATATTTTGTAAATTTCTTACCGTAAATATATCAAAATTTCATTTTTGATTAGTAATATGCATTGCTAAGAACTTCATTTGGACAACTTTATATTATTTAGGCGATTTTCTCAATATTTAGATTTTTTTTGAACCCTCAGATTCCAGATTTTCAAATAGTTGTATCTCTGCCAAATATTGTCCTATCATAAACTATACATCAATGGAAAGCTTATTTATTCAGCTTTCAGATGATGTATAAATCTCAATTTTGAAAAATTGACACTTAAGACTGGTTTTGTGGTCCAGGGTCACATACAGGATGTTCTAAATTCAGTGCAAGTTAAGCTAGTGTGAAATCATGGTATATAATTCACCTAATACTAACAGTACCATACATTTTTTGAGAGACACTCTTCTGAAGTTTTCTTGAGACGGCTGTGATCCATTTTCTTTTTTATGCCTTGGCCTGAGAAAAAATGAAAAGAGAGAAAAATAGAGGAAGTGGAATTAATGAACCAAACCATACAAAATGTGTACATGCTGGTAACAGCAATACAAATGGTGAGACTTGTGCAGGCAGCAGGGAGGTATATTGATCTTTAGAATGATTTAGTGGGCAGTCTGTGAAACTGCACACACAGTACTGAACCCTGTACTAGTATCCTGCTGAACAAATACACACTGTTCTTTAGCAGGACATTCCTCTCAGCAGGAACGCCATTATATATAATCTGGTTCTTTGCACGCATAAACAACTTTTATCAAATGTATGGTGTAGTTTACAGATGTTTATTGTGGCACAGACATTATGAATGTTAAGGGAAAGAACACTTCTCTTACTGTATACTTCTCTCTGTCTTCTCAGGGGTGTGAGCCTAACACCTGGAGAGAGAAACACTGAGAATTAGAGAGCAGAAAAGACACCAAATGCACTAAAATGCCATGTGAAAATATCCTAAAAGAGGCTTTTAGATACTTTATGCAATAACTGGGACATAATACATCATAAAATTGCATCTCGATTCCACAGACCATTTGTCACATACTGTTTGTATTTTAATCATCTATCTGAACAGAGTTTGTATAAAATAGAATGTAAACAGATGATCAGACTTTGTATGTCATTTTAAATTCCCAACACTTTCCAAATATATATTGTTGCTTTGGATTGAAGCATTTGCTTAAGGAATAAATGTAAATCATGAGGGTGTGTTTGGTCATACAATACAGTCACATTATTCCACCAACTCTTGAGAGGAACAAAACCCTTTGTATGTGCACGTATGGATGCAAATGCAGTATGTGGACATGTGTATTGGTAGACTGGAACACACTGATCTTGTTCAAGTGAAACGGTGTGCGTGCTTGTTTCTGGACATATCCTCAGTCTAAATGACTTTGTTGTGGGGTACAGAACAGACTAGTCTCCATAGCAGCAGGTCAATGACTAGAGGACAGAACCCACAGGGAACTATAATCTAGTTAACCATCTTCCCTACACATATGCTCTAACTATCTTCCGATATAACACACACACACACACACACACCAATCTTTATCATTTACTTGTTTCATCCAGGCATTAAGATACAAGTTAAAAACAATAATAATACAAAATAATTATATTTTACCGTTTAAATGAAATAATTAAAACCAAATAATACAATTAAAAAATGTAAATTATCCATTAAGATAATAAGAGTTATTCTTCATTTTGTTTGGTCAATTGCAGCACTGAGCAGTAATGTATAATGGCTGCTAAACTATAAATTGCTACTTTTACATTAGCACCAATTAGAATTGCTTATTAGTGCCATATTTTAACTAGTGAAAATGTAAAGTAAAAATTTTATGATTGTGTTCCTGATCACCCTTTCCAGGTTTGGTTATGGATAATGACTGGATGACACTGCATTACCCTTTACTTGACAATTACAGTGAGAACATCTCTAGAAAGTTCAGTGAGTAAGTCTTGAGGTTACAGGAAAAAAGTCACATCGGAACAACTGAACAGCACTCCGAGACCACAACTCGGCAATAGAGGGAATGGAATGAGTGAGACTGAGGGGAAAAAGGAGGACAAAAGGAAAAAACTGAGAGCAAAGATGGAAAGATATTTCAGCAACATAGACAAAAGTCAAAGCACAGAGGAGTCTTGTGTTACATAACTACTTTATTCAATAATATAACCTTGCTCTTTGCAGGACTATGCACCATTAATCAAATGTATGGGGCAGTGTGCAGATGTTTATAGTGGCACAGACATTATGAATGTTACCTCCCCCTCACCTCTAAACTGAAATACATCTGAGAGCTACAGTTCTCTTTTGTCCTGAAAAGGAAACATTTCTCTTACTGTATATTTCTCTCGGCCTTCTCAGGGGTGTGAGACTAACACCTGGAGAAAGAAACAGAGAATGAGAGAACAGGAAAGAAGCACCAAATTAACTAAAATTGCAAATATAGCATGTGAAAATTTGCATACTTCTATGCAATAACTGGGACATAATATATCATTAAATTGCATCTCCATTCCACAGACCATTTGTCACATACTGTTTGTACTTTAATCATCTATCTGAACAGAGTTTGTACAAAATAGAATATAAACGGATCATCAGACTTTGTATGTAATTATAAATTCCCAACATACATCGTTGCTTTGGATGAAAGCATCTGCGAAATGAACAAATATAAATCATGAGGGTGTGTTTGGTTCTCCAGGCCTTGTTCTATCAAAGCTACTTTCTAAACATTCGAGGTCAGAGCAATTCTTCAACACTCCCAAAGACATTCTGAAAGACCATGTGTGGACGCCATCTCTTACATCTGTCTGATGGCTGGTGACTCAGCCTGTGTTTTTCCCTCTTGCTCCTCTCTGTATCCTCACTAGTGCTCTTTCTGTTTTTGTCTCGTGTGTGGATGTTAGTGTGTGTTAGAGTGTGGCTAGTCTTCTTTAACTGCTGGCTTCTCCTAAATTGATCCTCAGCCTCTCGTAGCACCAGGTGAAAGTCACACTGAAACCTGCAGCTACGCAACACAGCATCAAATGAACGACTGTCCATCTCATTCATATGTTTCACACAACCTAAGAGATGGAAAAGGTGCATGTGTGCACATGACAGCATGGAGAAAAAGAACATGTGAGACAAAAAGAACAAAGACAGTAAGTATTGCTTTTATTATCTAATGTGTTGTTTGTTTGTGTGTATTTATACCTGAACAGCGTAGACCCCTGGGTTTAGAGGCAGAGGGCGGCTTCAGAAACCTGTTAATTTCTCTGTCTAACAGCTCAGAGCACAGAGACATCTCATCTGAAAACAACAGCACAATTTCATGATCTAAAATTTCAAACAAACAGCAAAGAAGAAAAATTTTGTAGGTGAAGAGAAATCAAAGGGTTTTCTGTGACTTGGCACAAAGCGAGCATGATGTTTTAGTGAGATTTACCATCAGAGCGAGTGTGTGTGCACTGGTTTCTCTTCATGGGATCAGGATGTCTGAAAATATCTGGGCTGAAACCCAAGAAAAATAAAACGGAGAGAAATGTCACTCCCTCGAGGGGGAAAAATTTACTGACTCTGTCTTGAAAAGTCATTGACATAAAATGAATTATGTGTATCTGGATTTAATGTGAACATTCTAATCCTGAATAAAACAACTAGGTATGAGAAAAGCAAGAATAAGTCCAACTCATACTATCACATTTTCTTCCAACAAAAAATCTATTTATTTACATTTTCTGGCCACAAGTGTTCGATAAATTTTTGAAAGACATTCATTTGAACTCTTTATTCATCAAATTACATGTATTTAAACAGTGTGTTTATCCAGCAAAACTGTAAAAGCATAACATTAATTTATGATTAATGTTTACCCCTGTGTATCTCTGCCGCCCCCTATTGGTGTGCTGCAGTGCTGTAGATATTTGTTGCCATCATCATCATCTGAGTCTAGATTCATCATCTTTAATCTCTTCACCACTCTTTCAGACTGCATTTTCCTCTCCATGTCTCTCTTTTTCACATCTCCTTCCTGGTTGCCTCTTCTCCCATTCTCTCTCATTAGTTCATGCTCTCTCTCGTTGCCCTTTTCGCAGCCAGTGTCTTTGAAGTGAGTGACTTGGGCAGGTCTCAAACACTCTTCAGTGCTGACACACTGCTACTTACAAACACAAAACAGACAATGTTATGTTTACACCAGTTATCTCAATGAACACAAACATACTGTCTGTTGTTGAAACTGATGCAGAATGCTTAACATTTACACATTACTATCTATTAATGTGTTTACATGTCATTCTCACCGCGTTCTCTTTGTTGTACGCCATTTCATTTGTGATTGGTCGTTCTAGAGTTCCTGTGTGTAGCTCCCCACATACTCGATGGTAACCTTTGACCTTTCGCATCACAGAACCCTCCCACCATGCCTCATTACATTCCACAGATGAGGCTGACCTCTGATTGCCGCGCTGCTGGATTTCAGTGTCTCTTTCCCACTGTTTCACACCAATCTGAAAATCAAAATACAAAATTAGGCTAATAAAGGTAAAAGGAAAAATTTATTCATAGCACACTCTTCCCTTTCCATGAAATTTAAGCATGCGTGACTTAAACTGAATTCAAATGCACTCAAAAACACCAAAATCTCTGTCTCAGCCACGTTATAACATGACTTTTACAGGGAAGCACTTGGTGAAATATGTAGGAACTAAAATATCGTAATATGCATTCACAAACAGAAAAACCTTTTTCTCCAGGAGCTGAATTCTCTGGAGAATTTCTCTAGCAGACTGCCAGTGACTCTCCAAGTCACTCTCCTCCTGTTGATCCTTAGTTAACATGCCTGTGCCTAGTGATTCAGCTGGGTGGAGAAGTTAAATAAATGTCAAATCCTCATGTGCCAACGTGTCAGTTTAATAGAAGCAGGACATTAAAAGAAGAGCATGGTTACCAAATGCTGTGATGTGGTGCACCTGAAATTAAAGCATATTATCACCACTGACACCACTGGTGACGGTGCACTTTTTTTTAGACTAGTACTGTCTTGAATAAGTCTTTTATTTTCAGGTTTGTCACTACTTCTTGCACTGCTACTACAACCATATAGTGTGAACATGTAAAGATATAAAAATACGCAACTCACTGATTCTCTTGCAGGTGTGCAGTACGAACATGGCTGCCTTTCTAACCTCTTCATCACTAGCCTCAGTGAGCAGTGAAATCATAATAGGTAAACCTCCTGCCGACAACAACTGAGACTGATGCTCTACTGCACAGACAGAGAACAGACAGACTAATTACAATAATATACAAGATATGCATTTCCCAAAAGAAACACCAGTGCTTGAAAGGCAGCAAAACAGTGTGAGGTTATTTACATTTGCACTGTAAAACAAGCCATATGTGGTGAAACAGATGCATGAAATGATACTCATGTAAGAAAGAAGACCAATTGGAACTCATATGCTTTAAATCTCTTTAAACATCACATTTATTAAATGATATACAATACAAAATTTGAATGGAGCCTGTAGCTTAAGTGCATTCAGCTAAATTGCAGAAAATCAATGAGAATGATAAAAATAAGTAGCGAGAATTTTGAAATTTGAATCTAGAGCTTACTTAATCATTTGTAGTGCAAATGTCATTTTACTACCATCTGGTAACCACAAAAACTCACCACAGGCATCCGTGAGGTGTCCAATCGTCAAAACCACAGCGAGCTGGTCTTGTGGGTCAAGGTTTGGGCTGGACAACAGACACAACAGCCCTGGAATGACCCTCAGCTTTGATAAAGAAGATACCAACTGCTCTGAAACAGGAAGACAAAAGAAATGGAGAATCCAATACAACCAAGTAGTTCTCTTGGGGTGTGTGTGCATGTGTCTTACCATTGTTAGAGATGCAGGCAGAGAGTGTTTTAGTGATTACTGTAGCCATCTTACAAGCAGGAGCACTGTGTGCCGACTGAGACAACACTCTGGTAAGAGTGTCTGAGAGTGAATCCAGGCCTCCCACTGACACAAAATACTCCTGAGCACAAGCTGAAAGGCACATATTTACATGAGAGCACATAATGTAGCATATGTTTGTTTGTTCTGATGTTGTTTGTGCTCACGATTGTTTGCAACAGTCATGCCAATAAATGAGCATATAGGCTGTGCCAGCTCTGCCCTGGGCAATGCCACTTCCTGCAGCCAGGTCTTCACCAGGGGAAACACGTACATGCATGCGTTCTGATTCTCCTCTGTTAAAAACAACGCAAAGGAAGACTGTTCAAGTGTTTATTTGCATGTGTGGAAATACAAATGTGTCTCTCAATCTCATTCTAAACAAATGTTTAGGGTTTAGTGATGGTAAAAGGGTAGATAAGGGATGGAGAACATAACCATACCATTTTGAGGGTTGTTGACAGAGCCACAGAGAGCACTAGACACAGTGGCCCACAACTGCAGCTGCTCATAAGATGCGTTAGGAACTGGAAAACTATGCCTGAAAAGTGGCATAAGAAAGGAAATAAACTGAAAGCTGGTTCTGTTGAGCATCAGGGGAGTGTTTAAGTGAATTTCCAGATGTTTATCTGAATTTTTGTGATTCACTTCAACAAAACACCAGACAGTGTTTGAAATGTTTCCCTTCCGCACCAAGTAGGGGAGCATATTCTGTTTTGTTTGGAAATGTTTTCATTTATCCAGGATATTGTCTGTGGTAGGCTTTACAAGAACATTCTATTTCAGTTTTTCTACTTCAAAATCTAATTCAATTCTTTGTAATTGTTTGTGAAATTTACAAGCATTTTTTGAGCGAAATGTGCTTTTCAGTGTGCCGTTCCAAACCAGTATGACTTTCTGTCTTCTGTGGAACACAGAACATATTTTTCGAAATGTTATTTTTTGGCCATACAGTAAAAGTCATTGGGGTCCAATATTGGCCAAAGAGTTTTTATTATTTTGAGTAAAACAGTTTAAACATTCTTAAGAAATATCACAGAAGAAAAAAGTCATACATAATAACTAATGACAGAATTTTCAATTTTTGGCTAAACAATCCCTTTAAGCAAAAAGCCAGTCATTTCCATTGGAGGTAATTTTAGAAAATAAATTTTCTCCATAAAACAGTTTTGAAAGAAGAGTTTTGAAAATTATGTGATCTATTACCTAAAAACTGTTGTCTATCCATTAGAGCCTTTGTTTTAAGGGATAAAAATAATCAGGCACATACCTGAACAAACTGAACTTAATGTGTGTACCTGAACAAACTGAGCAAGGTTTCGATACACCTGGAGGTCTTAGCAAGAGTCTGTCCAGATCCTGTAACAGAAAAAAATACATGCACAAACCGTTTGTGAATTCCCAACCTGTTATACTCTGCAAAACCACAGTATCAGCACAGGAATGGTCTCATTGTACTTAAGTTTTATGGTAAACCTTACTGTTGTTGGCAACCAATACAGACAGCATGTACACCGCTACTCTTTTTTCCGTCAGAGGCATTTTCTGTTCCAGATGCTGCGCTAAATCACGAAACGTCTCCTCTCTGCACAGTGACTGTTTACAGCTCTCTGCAAAGAATATGTATATAGTCAAAAGTTAAATTTCAAATATTAACTATTTAACAATACAATACAATTATAAAACCACACACATATATAAAGGTAACTGCATACACACCATGTAATTCAGCCAAGGATGCAAGTGTAAATAGAGCGGTCTCTTTAACCTCAGAGAAAGTGCTGGACTTTGACAGGTTATAGATGAAGGAAATTCCTCCAATCTCTCTGAAGAACTCCACATACTGACCTAATACACAAAGAAAAATCATTAAAGACCATCAAAACGGTTTTAAAGTTAAATATTTTTAGGTTGGTATGAGACAGTGTCAAATGATTATGTTCTGAGCTGTAAATCAGACCGTTCTGTTTGCAGATTGAGATTATAGTCAGAAGAGCTTGTTTCTGTGATCCAGGCCATTTCATCTGGTATTTCAGACATTCCAGTAACAGACGCAAATCTGTCTTGGTAGCTGAAAACGTGAAGACTGTTAAATCCTTTAGCTTGGAAAGCAAAATATGTACTTGGATCTGTACAACAGATGGGTATTGTGCAATAGAACACAATATGATATCAATAAATTGTATGCTTCCACTTAAGACCAGGTACATTTTAACAGAACACAGAAAGTAAAGGACTTGACTAGAAACTGAAATGTCATTAAAAACTTTGCATAACTGTTTACAGTTCAGTTCTGCTGCTGCACATATCAGCGTTTCAAGATATTTAAAGATGCATAAGAAAAATGTTATGTAAGTTAGTAATATTTTAATGTTATAAATGAACGTTTTATATTATTATCAAAAATAAACTACACATTCTGTTACGATAAAATGCTCACCTTCCATTTTTATTTTTATTTTTGTAACGTTAAGTTACTCATTAAACCATCCTTTCCACCAACACTATATCCAAAGTGTCACTATATCCTGCAAAAAAGATAACAAATTTTGTTAGAATATGGTACATAAACTGTCAGCAAATAACGTTAATAACTATAATCAAATATTTCTTCAACTTCGCTGAACGAAACAATATTTACACTCCCGACTTAAGGTTGTTTAGCTTACATAATATCCACGACCCAATCCTAAATGTTTTTACAAAATAAATTTTAAAAAAATTGTTGAAGAGACCAACGACATTTCAACGGAAGAACTTCATAATCCCGCTCCGTAACGTGCCGCTTTTTTTGACACACGTGACGTGAGAAGACATAGTTAATATAGTAAATGCAATAAATTAATTAGTCATTAAATCATTATATTATTTAATTTTTAATCTGTGTGTATAATATAATATAAATAACTTAATTACTAATGAATTGCGAATTTTTTTATATATAAATCTGAATGTTGAGTACACACGGCACTGTAGGGGGCGCTCTGAGTTTAGTGTTTGCAACCTGCAACGACTACGATGGAACTGAAAAGCAGAAGAAGATCATTCAGCGAGCAGGGCCAGGTATGTGTCTGTTTGATTCAGCATTTACTCATATTAAAGCTGCTCTTTTGAAGGAAATTATTGTACAGATAATTCCAGAATATGTGTTCAGTTACACAAATTGGCAGAAAAGCATGAGTAAATATTAAAATTAACCATTACACTTGCCAATTATCACGAAAGCCGGTATGTTAGCTTGTAAAGCTAGCACGTTTTACACTAAAACAATGAAATATACGTATAAACACTGTTTATAGATTTTATGTTTTACCCTGACATGTACGAGAAAGCCTTGATGTTGGATGTATTACATTGCAAAGACGATTTATTCAAGACCACGTGTTATTAAATATTGTGATTTCACGTTGTGTTTTCCCAGATGCTGGAGTTGTAGACTGCTTTGATCACTGCGTCCAGGCAGTAATGTCTGGTTATTTGCGTTCAAGGCTCCTCTTTTACACTGGTGCAAGACATCTGACCAGTTTCTTTGCACCCAGCCAGCATGTTTTACCTGATACACTGTGTAGAGCCTGCCCGCTCCCTTCTCAAGCCCGGAGCTTCTCCTCCCATCGTGGTCGATCAGATGGAAGCTCAGGACAGGAAGGAGAAAACTCACTGCGTGCTCCAAGACGTGAAGTGGACTTCCAGCTGAGCCAGCTGCAGATCAATGCAGTTTTGCATGCTAATGAGCAATCTGTTCGTATTCCAGAGTTTGATGGCCGTGGTGGTCCCAGTCCAGTGGTCAGGTTTGAAAGCAACCAGCTTTCAGCCAACACTCCACTAGAGGACCGACGCAGCAGCGCCAGCTGCCTCCAGACTCGTGGCATGCTTTTTGGCGTGTTCGATGGACACGGCGGACATGCGTGCGCTCAAGCAGTCAGCGAACGTTTGCCTTATTACATAGCTGTATCGATGATGTCAGAGTCTGTCCTGGAGGATTTAGAGGCCGCCATGGAGACCTTACGACCCGTGCCACCCATTCTGCAGTGGTACAAGCACCATAACGACTACAACTACAGGGAATCAGCAGCCCTCTACGTCAATCACTTGCGTGTTTACTGGCAGGAGCTTCTGGCGAGCGAAGAACATGGTGACGGCATGCGTCTCACAGATGCTCTGACCTATGCGTTCCAGCGACTGGACACGGATCTTTCTCTTGAGGCACAGGTGCCGCTCGCAAATGACCTGATGCGGAACACGGCCATCCAGGCTGCTTTCGCTGGCTGCACGGCTTGTGTGGCTTACGTTGGACCAGAAGGTGTGCATGTTGCAAATGCAGGAGACTGTAGGGCGGTTTTGGGCATCCAGGAGCATGATGGAAGCTGGAGTGCTTTGCCACTCACACAAGACCACAACGCTGCCAATGTAGCCGAGGTGGAGAGGCTATGGCAGCAGCACCCGGCTAGTGAACGACAAACCATAATCGTAGATGACAGGCTGCTCGGGGTCCTGATGCCGCTGCGTGCGTTTGGAGACGTTCGATTCAAATGGAGTCGTGAGCTCCAGCAGAGTGTTATAGAGAAAGGAGACTCTGATTTAGAAGCACTGAATCTTTATCAATACGCTCCACCTAATTATCTCACTCCACCTTATTTAGAGGCCACACCAGAAGTCACCTACCACCAGCTTCGACCGCAGGACCGGTTTTTGATTTTGGCCTCTGATGGCCTCTGGGACGAGATGACCAATGATGAGGCGGTGAGGCTTGTGGCGGAACATCTGACTGGTATTCACCTCCAAGCTCCGGTTTCAGCCAGCCAGCTCAACTTGGGACAAATGCACCAGCTGCTGCTGCGGCGACGGGCCAGAGCAACACCCGCTTTGGATTTGAATGGAGCCACGCATTTGATCCGCCATGCACTGGGCACAAATGAGTATGGAGAGATGGACCAGGAGAGACTGGCAACCATGCTGGCTCTGCCTAGCGATTTAGCACGCATGTACCGAGACGACATCACTGTCACCGTGATTTATTTTAACCCGAACTTTAGCAAAACTACTAAATAAAGAACAAGATTTTAAAGTTTCATATATAAAAATATATGTGAAGGATTGTTTTCAGCTGTGAATTTTTCAGTGCTTTTTTAAATGTTTTTCTTGTTCCTAACTGTCTTTTATATTGTTGTGTACACTTAAAAATGCCTACAGCTGACTTTAATTTGAGTTCGCAACAGATGCTTGCATTTTGGAAAATGTGAATGCAAACAAAGGGTAGAATTCATAATGTGTGACTCACTTTAAATGACACTCTGTGGGTTACAAATGTGAAGGTACAGTCTTATTCTGTTCATGTAGCTCTGACAGCAGCAGATACAGCTAACATGCAAATCAAAAAGTATCTCTTTAATTAAGGCCAGTTATATATTCTTTTATGTCTGATGGGTATATAACTGTTCTTGTGCTTTGGCCGTTTTGTTGAAATAGTTAATGTCTACATGTCTTTCATCATAGATATATTGGGTTTGTCTAGGATCCTTCTAATTTAGGATGTTTTCTAATTTATTCTATAGATATTCCATAAGACATTAATTTTACTTGCATTAAATTTAAATTGTTGTGCAGCCTGAAGTTTTCATGAATTTAGCATACTTGGTTCTTTCTGCTGTATTTTGTTTGTTTCTCTGCTTGTGTAATGAAGACATTTTCACTTTGCACTTTGTAGTGACTGCAGGTGTGTCAAAGTACTATAGTGAGCCACAACAAAATTCTTATCAGTGGTTAAACTGATATTATTTGCGGTGCAAAGTATGAAGGTCATAGGGACCAGTTTTATTGAAGGCTGTATTACACGTTACATTTTACATTAACGTTACATCAACTCGCAAGTACATTTCAAAATAATTTAGCTTTAGCAGTTATGAAGTAAAACTAGTGCACCATGTTTCCTAATAGTGAAATTTTTTTTCCTTTTTACGTTTCTGTTATTTGTGTCTATATTGTTACTTTTTGTTCTGGTCTAATGTGAGTGACAAACCTCAGAAACACTCTTTTGGAAATTTGGGAACAAGATCATATATTTTCACTGCAGAATTTTTAATTTTGTCTAATGTTGTATTTTTATGATGTCCATTATAATCTGCCTCTTTGGTTATTAAAAGATGTTTAATCCAAATGATCTTGTTGATATTTCAGAATGGCACAAAGAATGAAGCAACAGACAATTTTAAGTCACATTGTAGTCTCTGAACATGTTATGCCTTCTTATAAACACAAGGTTATTAAATAAAATTATGCAAAATTACCTCAAAAGGATTCATGTAAATTTAATTTCCTGGTTTGAATTCTGTATCACATTTGTAGTCGTGTAGAAAAGTTATTTGCTTTCTTATGAGAATGTAGATTTTACATTTATTCATTTGGCAGACGCTTTTATCCAAATCGACTTACAATTGTGGCGATTTACAAACAAGCGATTTACAATAAGAAAGAGGTAAGGATAATAGGGTCATTCTTCAATTGGGGTGGCAAATGAGAGGATTTGTAAAAATGCTTGTTTGTTTTTTTCTAATAAAATATATTGCTACGCATTTAAAATTAGTTTAATATGCTATATCCATTAAAATGAAAGCTTAAGGACATTTTGATTTTTTAATAATTTCAATCAAACACTGGTGACACCACAGACATGAATTTGGGGGACACAAATTTCTTCTTAAATATAACAAAATATGTATTTTTTAAAACAATTTAATAAAATTGTACATGTTAAATAAAATCTGTATTCACAACATAACCACTTTATTTGTGTTAAAAATGTTATATTGTTGCAATTACATTCCATGATACCTCTCTAAGGTATGGTGGGAACATCCATATTTTGTTACAAATGCAATCTCTAAAACTCAATTAAATATGTGTTTTAAAACCCTACAGAATACAAAGTTTATTTCAACTGTAGTAAAGTAGAGGGACACCACTTGCCACCACAAATGAAGAATGACCGAGAACAGAAAAAGCGAATGCATAGTTGTTGTTTTTTTTTAATGAGGAGGCAGTTAGATGCTTACAGAAAGTTTTGCTTCAGTTGATTGCTTAAATGTATATGTTACACAACATCTAATGACATAACAGGTATAAGTATTATTGTTTAAATTTCTGTAAATAATCTCTAAATTTTTATAACGCTGTCAATCCACTGGAGGGCTCTGGAGAGCTTGACGTGAGCTGCTGCTCTGCGCATGCTCGGAGCGCCCGCGGAAATTCAAACGCTCGAGCTCAGCTGACAGACGCAGACGTTTGAAAAATCCACAAACTCTGACACGGTTATTTTACTGAGGTAAGAAAGTTATATTTTAACAATGAAACCGACAAAAATGACTTAACATATTTAAACGAATGCAATTACATTTTACTCTCGACTACTTCGACCACTTTGGATTTCGTCTTTTGTTTTGTTTAACAATGACTGCTAACGTTAGCTAGCAGCGCTTCGGCCTCAATGTCTCGGTGACAGTTATAAGTTATACGATATAAGTTATTTAGATGAAAACTCGACGTATAACAATAACGACTTTATTGATGGTGATATGAACGTTTGAAATGAACCCATATAAATGGTTCTACAGGACTGTGTAAACAAAGTTAGTAACACGTCTGTATGTAATGATTTTAATTCACAGTCTTATACGTCACATACACCTGATTTGTGACTGTTTAAAGTCTAAATTAAACTTAATTTCGTTGAACTTGAAGCTGTTTTTCTGCTGACAGGTGTTAACATGGAAAATCAAAAGAGACCGAGAGATCCACTGGAGGAAAACCCCTCAGCCTCTAGTGGTAGGACTGTGTTCTCATCTGTCACCGCCTTCACTCTTCAAACATACTACAAACCATTTTGGAGTATAGTAATTTGTCAGTTGTTGCAAAGTCTAAGATATGTCAGCTGCATTAATTTGTAACCGAGCTTTATTTTTTATATACACTGTTTAAGATTATATGGCATTGTCAGTAATGCCACATAATGATATCAGTGTGAGTTATAAGTTATAAAATGTTTTGCAGAACTTGAAAATGTGTTGAAGAAAAGGCGGCTGGTAGCAGGGGGAGAGGAGAACCTGGACCCCAAGAAATCCCCTGCCAGGACACGCTTGAGATTGGCAGAGCTGGAGGTGAAACCAGACACTCCTGCCATAGCCTCCATTCGCTCCAGAGTCCAGCAACTCAGCCAGAGACGAGATGGTAGGAATTCAGTTTTATCCTTTTGTAAACTCACACTGGCAATTCAAGTATATTTAAAACTTTTTTTTTTTTCTTTGTTGTTGCTATTTTTCATCCAACCCCATGTCTTTTAACGTAGCAAGTTGATTTTCCAGTAGGCTACATTTCAATTTAATTTTGCTTTAGAAGGTTTTATACTGATTTATGAAGCAAAACTGGTACACAATGTTTCCTAATATAAACAATGTTTTACTTTTTGCATTCTTGTTATTTGTCTATTTTGTACTCTTTGTGTTGTCCGATTTGAGTGACAACCCTCTCTTTTTTGGAAATTTGGGAATGGAACGCTATATTTTCACTGCAAAATGTTGTGTTTTTCTGAAGTCCACTATAATCAGCCTCTCTGGTTATTAAACGTTGCTTAATCCAAATGATCTTATGATCAGAGGAGCATGCAAAAAAAAAAAGCAGCAACCACAGTCATATTTGTTGTCACTGCACATGGAAATATGTTCGTTATGCCCATTTGTTACAGCAAGCCTATTACATATACCATTAAATGAATGTAACTAATAATGTAAGCCTATTAAATATATCTATTAATAACACCTTGTTCTAACACTTTAGAAATATGTTTTTGTATAATCTTGTAATGCTATTCTTCTTCTTCTTCTTATTATTATTATTATTATTATGCATTTTGTATTTTGCATGTAGGCTACATTAAATATTTGTACTTTTAAAATGTAATTGTAAATGTCCCAATGCATGGCTATTAAAGCGAAATGCAAAAAAAACTAAAACTTGTGAAAAAACAATTAAATCATCTACAATATGCACTTTTCCTAATATGTAAATTTGAATATAAACTACTGTTCATTCGCTTTCATATTGCACTTTTACATTTTATTGTCTAAGGGTGGAGAGTGTTGTGCTGTTGATATGCTTTTAAGCATGTTTATGTAGTGTAATTATATATCCAGAGTTTAGGAATGAATAGTCTTGTTTCTGTGTGATCAGGTGGGACTGGGTTAGTCCAGCGCTGCCTGTCTGACCCCGGGTCCGAGGGTTGCACCGGCAGCGTGTCCTCGCAGATCTGTCACATCGGTAAGAATTTTCTTCCACATAGGCTTCACACTTCTCAACTGCTGCTGCTTTCACTGAATTCTTTATTAAGTCTTGAATTGGGGCAAACTGAATGTATTTTTATGGTAGGTGAGGGAGAGTTTAGCTCTCGCCTGCAGCGCTTCAAAGCTCCAACCCCACTGAACAGCCCCGGTCGCTCCACCCCCTGCACACGCAATCTCTCCAGCTTTGTGCATGGCATTCAAAAGCAGCTGAACACTGCAGTGACACCCAGCAATAAAGAGGCCTCCCGTATCCGCCAGGTAGATCTGTCCTACCCATCTGACCTTTTTTCTAACTGTTTCTGGAACAAATCTCTAAGAGAAGGATATGTTTTGTTACTAAATCTTGTCTCATTAACTGTCTCAAATGCAGGCACGTGAGGATGAGTTGCGTCAGTTGAAGGTTCAGCCAGTGGCAGAAAACATTTGGTTGAAGAGGAGTCTGTCTGACTCCTCCCTCACTGAGGTGAGCCATTCAGGTTAAGATGTTTGTCTGCTTGCTGTGCAATTTTGTCTGGTTTTTGAGCATTTAGAAGTTTAGTTTAAAAGTAAATAATCCCCATTTTCCCAGAGGGCATCTCCATCCACATCCTCTCCCTGGGTTTACAGGAAAAATCGAAAACCCCAGTGGCCTCCATTACAGCCTGGGAGTGTGAGCATGTATTTGAGACAATTTGTTGAAGTGTATTTGTCTTTTCGGATTCTATTTTTGTCGTTTATCTGTTTTGTCATACTTCCTCACCCTTGGTTTTGAGGTTCACTGGGGCAAACTTGTGATTTGTTTGCACAGACTCACTTGTTGGAGAAATGTTGTCTTTTACGCTGTTTTATAGGACAAAACCTAATTTCAGCTTTTGTCTGTTCTGCAGGACGAGTTAAAGGGAACTGAATTCATCTCATGTGACCTTGACAGTAAGGTATTTGATGGAAGCCTGGACACCACACCGCCATGTTCTGTGGACATCCGTTTCCCCAGTGAAGAACTTTATATATCGACAGGTAAATGTCCTTCCTAAAAACTTAGAGGGATAGTTCACCCAAAAATGAAAATTAATTACTAATTACCCTCATGTCATTCTAAACCCGTAAGACTTTCAGGTCATCTTCAGAACACAAATTTTTTTATATTTTTGATGAAATATGAAAGCTTTCTCACCCTTCATTGACAGCAAGGGTACTACTACGGTCAAGGCACAGAAATGTTTTAAGGACATTGTTAAAATAGTCCATGTGTCATTAGTGGTTTAACCGTAATTTTATGAAGCTGCAAGAATATTTTTTGTGCACAACGAACAAAAACAATAATGACTTTATTTAATGATTTCTTCCTGTATCGTGGTACTCTCAATAATGGCGGTAGACTCTTATTTTTGTTTTCCTCCCGGCACAAAGTATTCTCATAGCTTCATAAAATTACCACTCATAGTTTAACGAGGTCCTTACCTACCTTTCTGTGCCTTGGACCATGGTAGTAACCTTGCTGTCTATGGAGGGTCAGAAAGCTCTCGGATTTCATCAAAAATCTTAATTTGTGTTGATGATATGATGGTGAGTAATTAATGACAGTATTTTCCTTTTTGGGTGAACTATCCCTTTAACTAACATATTTACCACATTTTTTTCTATAACAGAACCTGGGACTTTGAACACTTCCGCTCTAATTGATAAGATGTTTGAAGATGTCCTGCAGCATGCAGACAAGGAAGCTGAAGGTGAAGATGGAAATAAGGAAGAGGAGGTGGAGAGAGATGAGAGCAATTCTTCAGAGACTGAAAAGGAAGACAAAACAGAATCGGACACAGCTGAAAAGGAAGACAAACAGGAACCGGTCACTGTCACATTAAATGAGGATCCTCTTGACCAGAGTGAGATGTGTGAAGAGAGTGAAGAAACTCCAGAAGTCAATTCTTCAACAGATAAAGAGGAGCTCCAGTCTGTTGACGATGGTGAAGGAGAAATGAAGGAAGAGAAGGATAGCGCCACCATGGGTGATGAGGACTTTCTAACCCTGCCGCCCAGCTGTATTCTTTCTCCTCTCAGCAAATATGTGGAGGCTGTTGTCACACCACTGGTATTGGTCTGATTTTTAGAGATTTTAATTGTTCATATGGTGACATCCAGTGAATTATGTTGTCAATGAAATCCAAGTGCTTGTCACAAATATTTTCATCAAAATGCCTTTTAGCATAATTATGCCACTTTTCATATAAAATTAAATGCCAGGCAGTGTTTTGCATCTGAATTTTCCCTTTGTGTAGTTGGAAAGATCATATTGTATGTATACAGAAAGATACATGCACCTTTTAGTTAGTGTAAGAGTGTAATATTACATGGATATAAATGTAGACAATAAGTCTGTTTCTGAATGTTTCTACAGAAGATTGAAATCACAGCGTCTGAGCCATCAGTACAACCGCCCTCACCTGAAGAAATGACAGCTAGTCCTGCTGACAGCGTTCCACCTTTATACAGGTGTGCTCACTTAAATAATAACAATAATAATTTGTCAAGAGCCTTGTCATTTAGTTTGCCAAACGCTGTTTGCCCAACTTGGTATTTAGTACTGGTAGTACATGCTTTTTTGTTTTTACTAGTGATAGACTAATAAATCAGCCATTTATTTAATAAAAAAAACAGTAATATTGTGAAATAATAATTTATTCCTGTGATGGCAAAGCTGAATTTTCACCATCATTACTCCTGTCTTCAGTGTTTACACGATCCTTCAGAAATCATTCTAATATGCTGATTTGGTGCTCAAGAAATATTTCTTATCAGTGTTGAAAATATTTTTGTGGAATCACTGGTAATTTGTCTCCCAGTATTCTTTGATTAATAGAAAGTTCAAAATAACAGTTTTAAAAAAAAATTAGAAATAGAATTTTGTAACATTATAAATAACTTTACTGTCATTTTTGAACATTTTAATGCATCCTTGCCAAATAAGTGTTAATTTATTTAATATTTAATATAGAAATATATATTAATTGACACCAAACTTTTGAATGGTATTGCATATCAGTATTATATCGATCAGCCACTCAACTCTCTATATATTGGTCAACCACTGATATTTACCTTTTTACCCAATTGTTTTTCTTACGATTAACAGCATTGACACCTACCGCTCACAAAGGAAGATCCACGCCTCTTCTACTCAGAGCTTGACACCTGGAGTTCAGAAGCAGGTTCAAGAGAAGACCTGCTCAAAAAAGCCCATCAACATCAAGGAGAGAATTAAGGTTTGAAACTTATACTGGGGTATTTTAGGAGACTTCATGCATTCAAGATCTGATGCAGGTGATTGTATTTGGTCCATTCAGGTGTTAAACGAGGAGGCAGCCAAGTTGCAGACAATCATCACACAGACGCTGCAGGCTCTGAGCTGTTGCAGTGATGAGGAACATGGGAAAGGTTCCCAGCAGGAGGCCGAGGCTGAGAAACTCCTGCTTGTCTCCAGTAAGTGGAACATTTGTGAACAAAGTTTGTTTCACTACTTGCAAATCGCTGAGACTGCATGTTCTGATTTGGCTCTCATTTGTCTTTTTAATGCAGGTGAGAAGCGAGCAGCCTTACTGGCTGAGGTCAGCAGGCTGAGAGAGGGTGAGTCTGGTGAACCAGACTCCCAGAATGCACCTCTGCAACCCTGCAGAGGCACAGTCAGCATCGGCAGCATCCAGCTGCCCCTCAAGGTGGAGTTTGTGTGCTCAGCTCGCACAGGTGAGCGTGAATTCATATTTATTAATGGAAGAAGATGAATCATCATTGCACAAGGTCAATGTTCTCATGCAGTTTATGGCTACTCTCTCTATGAAGGCCGTCCAACGCACTACTTCTTCGTTTTGATCCGTTATGGCCCATGTAATATTGTGGCAACGCCTTTGGCTACAGCTGCTGATGCCCAAAATGGAGACACCATCACCTTCCCGACTTCTATTACACTGTGAGTCCACATGCTACATACAATGATTCTTTGATGTCAGAGTTTAAAACTGCACAATGCTTTAAGAGAAGGTTTTTAAATACAACAATTGTGATTTACACTGGTTTGAATCTTTTCCTTCAACAGACAAGACATTCGCTCCAGTTTTGAGATTGATGTTGAGGTCTACAGTTTGGTAGGTAGAGTTCATGTATGAGCAAATATTTGTTTTCATTAATTTAAAAGATAAGAGATTTTTTCTTCAAGCTTTAACTTACAATTTCTTGTTCATAATTAGGTGTTATGTATTCCTCTGTTTTATAGTCCAGTACTCAGAGTAATACCTGCAGTATGAATGCTCAGCAGTTCCGCAGCTCAACAAAGTCAAGGGTTTGTACACTTTCACACATTATGTTGAGAAATTTATTACTTTTGGCAATGCACAGTTGTAGCAAAATGTTTGTGTTTCTAGGTGACACCCAAGAAGATTCTCCACAGCATCACAGTATGTATCTACTGTCTGTTTACTTGCCATCATTGGGCTTCATTAATGAAACATGAGTATTTCTGTTATGATGTTCATAAAATCACACTTTTTGAATTGTCACATAAGAATACTTTCACAAACAATTCAGAAAATCATTAATGGGGCACATTGTGTGTTTTTATGTTTGTTGAGTGGTAGATAGCTTTAGCTCATTTAAATGTTTATTTTTGTTTTTCTAGAAATCTAACCAGAGTGTGACTTGTGAGTATTCATCAGTTACTCGTTTAATCATTGGTTGATTGGTGGTATCAGACAATGATATTTCTTTTCCGTCCGTTATAGCTGCTACTCTGCCTGGTCTGAGTGCCCAGCGCTCTAGTAACTTCACATTAGTGGGCTCTCACAAGATTACCCTGAATTCACTGGGACAGAGCAAGTTCCCTCTTGACAAGGTATTGATGTAGTAAAACTTTGTTCATATTAGTGAGTGTCTGTGTTGCTGTCCTCACCTTTTTGAACACTTGTTGCATCACTCAGTTATTTTCTTTTTAAAATCGGTAAATATTGCGTACACTTCTACACGCTTAATTTTCACTTAGTTAAACAGGAGGTCAGTGGTTGTTCTGTGTTGTGTTTGCACTGTGGTGTGGTTGTTCATGTAACTGGGTTTCTGTCCATCTCTCCTGTTTCTCCACTCAGATGAAATTTGAAGGCAAAATCAGGCGACTCCTTGGAGATGAGTTTCAGGAAAAGGTGTCACTCTTTCCACCATAGTCTCTGCTTCTGGTTTAGTGGGCTTTGCACATTTTCTGTGTTAGTGTGTTTGCTGGGCCTTTTGTTCATCTTTTTGCTATTCATGAATCCCCTGGCCTGTGCAATAGTCAATAAAATGACAATGTCCTGATTATGGCATTCATAACTTGCTTTGGGATAAATTAAACCAATATCCCCACGATTACCCTCTCTTATTCTCCTTATGTTCTGTTTTTTATTATGGAGATATGGAATTTTACTTCCAGACCTAGAAAATGTAACACACAATTTATATATAAGTAATTTAAAGACATTTAACACTTTTATTCAGCAAAGATGTATTGAATTGATCAAAAGTGATAAAGACATTTATAATATTACAAAAGATTTTTGTGAAATAAATGCCATTTAAGATTTAGTTCAAATTAATGTTCTTTGAATGTTATCGTCATTTTGGAGTGTTACTACAATTGGAAAAGTAATTTAAATTTGAACCATTCAGAAATGATGGCTGTTTTAGAGCCTTTTTTTCTTAAAGCTGTATTGTAATGTGATAAGCCATTACTAAAAATTTGAACAATATTGCTGTATTTTTACATGCACATCTGTTGTTGTTTTCCTGTGTTGCGACTAACCAATTTGTTACATTGTGTAGGTTCCCTTTCTCTCTCCTCTAGAGGGTCACATCTATCTGCGGCTGCACCATGAGGGCCACTCCAACGTCCAGCATCAGGGCTTTTTGGTGAGTTGGTGTGTATAATTTCTAGACATTGACCAATGTTTTGTTTAGCTTGTTTTATCACATGGAAAAGGCACTTACCATATCTGTAGTCCTTTGACTAATTTGTATATAAGCAAAAAATTTGAAAATACAGTTGCCAATACATATTTGTAAAGCAGATATGTGAAATACGTGAGCAGTTTATCTTCATAGTTGCAGTCTGATCCATTTGAATGAAAGTTTGAGAATGGCTTAGGGCACACGAATATTCAATGTGTTGAATAGTAGAGCTGCAACAAGGTCTCTTTAGTACTTTATTTTAAATGATTAATTTCATCTATGATCTCAGTTTGTTTCTAATTTATTCTTTTGAAATTTTATTTGCTTAATGAAGTGTGTCTATAGGAAATGTGCTGCGTTTTTGTGAAAGTATGCTGCAACTTTCTTTCTCCTCTTGTAGACCATGTTTGAGGATGTGAATGGCTTTGGAGCTTGGCAGAGGTTCTACTTCCTTCTGGAAGGAGGACACCTGCTCTACTGGAACTACCCGAATGAGATGGGCAACAAGGTGGGGTTGTGCAATTATGTGTGTAAATTAGTGGTCGACCGATATGTCTCCAAAGGCGGATATTTGGCATTTTTCAAATATCGGCATCAGCCGATAAGTTTTTCTGTTTGGCCGGTGCATTCGTGGATTTTATTTTGACGGTGCTGAGAACGGCAGTGCCTGAACACACAGTTCTCACCATCTCCCTCTATTTCGATGTCGTCGTTAACAGTTCTGTCTAATACGGACCGAAGTCTGTCTAATAATCAGATAGAACTGTTAAACAAAGGAAATAAAATGTACAAAAAATTATTATAACGATTGCTTTTATATTGTTAGTAATAGAAAGGAAAACATAATGCTTTCTCGTTTGCTGAAAGCATACAGCAAATACGCATTTATATGATTTAAACAAATCTTTGAATGACCAATGAACATTTAAGTTCACAAACCTTACAAACTTAGTCGAATCTAGTTGAGATCTTGTGAAGTGTGCATTTGTATCCTGCATGATTGCGTGTTCTCTGCGTGACGGTCGGTCCGTGAGAATCGAATGCGGACAGGAGGAGAGCTCAGCTTTACTGGAGACTTTTGCGATCGACACACTTTAAACTCGTGATTTTAAATTATGCTGAACTTCATGCTTTTGCCCACTGTCATATTCATGTAATTTTCACTGTGTGCTTTATGTAAAATGAGTTGTTACCTTGGCTTTATTTGAAAAAATATGATTCCCAATGCACACAAACTTCCCAGAATACTGAGTGCACTGTTGGTTACAGACAGTGTTTACTTCCTTTTTAATTATATTTTTATTGAATATATTTATTTATTTGTGAAAAACACTGTCATTTTAAAGTATAAGCATGATTATTTTTACACACTAATTTTTTTAATCCATTTTCAAATTTCTTAAATATTAATTTAAATAAATAAAATTATATCGGCCACCCTGCTTTCCAAAATGCATCGGCTGTCAAAAAAACAATATCGGTCGACCACTAGTGTAAATAATGTGTATCCTTCTCCTCGTTAAAGTTTTTTTTTTTTTTTTTTTTTTTTAATCATTCCTTCTCTTCCAGCCAGCAGATGGAAGTCTCTCTCTCTTTGGCTTCTGCAGTGTCAGGCCTGTGGAGCGAGAGTGTTGTGCACGGCCCCACACCTTTGAATTAGTAGAGACTAACACCCTCCAGCAAGAGCACAGCCAGACCTTGAAGAAGTAATGCATCCATGAATTTACTAAAAAAAAAAAAGAGTTCAGCCAAAAATGAAATTCCACAATATGGAAGAAAGGATCTGCTACTTCTGTTTCATTATGACTTTAACATTTAGTATCGGTTTGCAATAAGAGTATTGGTTTTAATTCAAATCGAAATGATCTTCTTTTGTTCAGGTGCTGGTTTTCAGCGGACACACGGGAGGAGAGGTCTGACTGGATGGAGAAACTGAATCAGATCTTACTGGACTCTGTAACGTGGAATAGGATGCCTGTCTCTAACGATAACAGGGCCAGCACGTCCTCTAACACCGGAAACTCTCGTGAGAGTATCCTGTAACACAACACACATGTGAACCCTCACCATGTAACACTAAGAAAGGAGATCTCAGAGAAGATCATATGCGGCACTAAAAATATACATGAAGAGCTTCTGAGAATAGAAGCAGCCAAACAGAACTGTTTTACATAAGAGCATCAAAATCTACATAAATGCATACTACTTTGTTAGATGCATACATTATAGTGGCTTATTTAAGATTTCTGATCTGTCATTACATCTTATAGATTGTGCTATATTTTAGAATGGTTTACCACACTGTAAGGATAGATGGATTTGCCATTGCCATTAATTTTCAGGTAAACCATGTAGTAAGAGCAGTCTGGTTTGAATGCATGAGGTAAGTCTCCAAAGTGCCTATTTGAATGTTTATTTATCTCCTGCCTTATTCAGACAGTTGCTTATGATTGAATGATCAACTGAAATGCTTTACATTTTAATGCAATAATCTGTTTCAGATTATGCTTATGTATGAGGGTGTCCTTTATTACATGGTATAGTTAAGTTTACTGCATTTGTCTGCCTTTTTATGTTTATTGCTTTTTCAATTACTCTGGGAACAATTTATGTGACTGTAAAACTGCAGTCTTCATCTAGAAGGGAGAATCGTTTTTATTTGAATGTAGAAAATATGAAGTATGTCCTGAATTGTATAGCAATTTGTCTGGGAGGACATTTTCATAGTAAGCCTCCTTGGGTTTTGATTTTGAAAAACATTGATTGTTTACTACAAAAATGCTTTTGGTAGTACCTGACCATGCGTTATATCCAGTGAGGTGTGTATTATATTTTTAGGAGACCGTCTGGCCAACATAAACTAAACGATTGAGTTTATACCTAATCTGATGGTCGTTTGGGGTTCTTGGGTTAAAATCTGGAATGTGCAAGTATAAGAATAACACTACAGAGCTGTCAGTCTGAAAATGCCGTATGATAATTCATGCAGGGGGAGAGAGAGTGATGTACAACCTTATGACTTCTTTGAGCTTTATTTGAAGCTTCAGTGCGTTGTATCTGTTTGTTTTCACTCTAGGGACTGTGAAACTGATAGGAAGCTTTTCTGTGCCATGTCTATCCCATATATGCGTTTTTGCCAAGAGTCTCATACTATTACTATGTTAAACTATATAAAACTATATGAAATATCCTGGTAAAGGTACTACAAAATAAATATGGCTGTTAAAGCCGGAAGTGTTTGTTTTTCTTTTACACTTGGTGGAGGATCTTATTTTTTGTGTAATACATTTCTTACAAGACTTAATTTAACTTAAATGTGCAAAGTTGCTGGTTAGTAATTACTTTAAACAATCAATCACTAGTTGTTCTATCCAGTAAATTTTTACAATTCAGCAGATAATAAGCTTTAGGGTTAGTTCACCTCAAAATGAAAATTGTTGACATTTACCCATCCTCATATTATTCCAAACTTGTATGAGTTTCATGGTAACACTTTATTTTAGGGTCTCTTAACTAGTTGCTTATTAGCATGCATATTACTATAATAGTAATTGAGCACATATTAATGCCTTATTCTATATTCCTAATCCTGCCCAATACCTAAACTTAACAACTACCTTACTAACTGTTAATAAGCAGCAAATTAAGAATTTATTGAGGGTAAAGTCGTAGTTAATAGTGAATAAGTGTTACCTAGTTTCTTTTTTGTGTTGAACACAAAATATATTTTCAAGAATGTTACAACATGTAACCAAACAGTTGCTGGTAGCCACTGGCTTTCATAGTATATATATTTTTTTCATACTATGGAAGTCAATGGCTATCAGCAACTATTTGGTTATCCACATTCTTCAAAATACAGGGTTCGTACGGGTGCTTGAAATCCTTGAAAATGCTTGAATTTTAACAGTGTTTTCAAGGTTTGAAAAGTGCTTGGATTTTGGATAAAGTGCTTGAAAATGCAGTTGCATTGGTTTCATATATATAAAAAAATAATAATTCTTAATTTTTATTTTTTTTTACATAAAATAAGCTACAGCTCCGCTTTAGTCCGCGCGTGTGATCTGTCTGTCTTTGACGCGCGCACTCTGATGGAACCGAGCCGGAGATAAAAACACGTCGGGAGGTTGCCGCTTCGGAGTGAGCCTTGGCTTGAAAAGGACAAATACAAATTATGGTTAAAATAATGTAAAGTCTCCTGTAAATTCTGCTTTTTTTCATGGGAGAGTCTGTGCTTTCAAGCAAAAATGCTCATGCTCAGTTAAATTAAATATGTTTAGACTCTCACGATTAAAGTGAAATAATAAAATAAAACATTTCAAAGTCAAACTGCAGGGCGGGTGTTTTTAATATTAATTTATCTCTGAAGTGAACCGACTTCCTTGGCATTTTCGTTTGATCTCATCGATGTACAGTATAATGTCTGAAAGTACCATTTATGAGCACAGCTCTGCTTTGTGTTCAGCCGTTACCGGGGAAACCGCTGTATCAATATAGCTCCAAAAGCGCCACCTAGTGGCAGACAGAACCTCATATTTTAGCCTTTAAACTATTTTTAAGAAATAAAGGAAAGGGACGAGTCAAAAGTGTAAAGAATTATTTTAATTTAAAGCACACAAGACATCTTACTGTTTAAATGTTTTAGATTTTGGAAGGCTAATTTTTGGAAAAAAAAATTGGAAGCTTTTTGTTCTGAGCAAAAACAGCAGGCGGGCTTATTGAAAGTGCAAATTAATCCTCTGCCATCAAAGCTGCTGAAAAACTAAATTATTCTTTATACTTCTGTCTCATCCCTTTTAGTTATTTCTTAAAAATATTTTAAAGGCTGAAATGTTAAGCTTGTCACTTTATGGTTTAATATGTTACCATAGACGTTGCCCTTCCCCACTCATATAGAATTTTTTTTATTTTATTTGTGTAGGTCTTAAAAAGCCTTACGTTTTATTTTAAAAATCCTTGTGGTACCCTGTAAATTATTTCTTTCTTTCTTTTTTATTTTATAATTTATATACTTTATGTTGGCTATTTATATTATGCAATGCTATATGCGATCCAGACCAGTGGTTTTTAATAGCACAGTAACATCTGATTTAAAGTGAAAAACTCAAGTGTGTGTGTGTGTGTGTGTATGTAAACATGTAATTTACCACAGTTTAAAGTGCTGGAAAATCTTGAAAGTGCTTGAAAAGTGCTTGAATTTGGGAAAGGTGTAAAAACCCGGAAAATATCCTCTATATTCAACAGAAGAAAGAAACTCATACAGGTTTGACACAACATAAGGGTGGGTAAATGACATTTTTCATTTTTGGATGAACAAGCCCTTTAATTATGGATTATTACTGGCAAACTCACCAGATGTGCTGCTGCCAGTGTTGAATATTATGTGAACCTATACAGTAGAGCATCTCCAAAAAAAAAAAAAAATTCTCATTAAGTAATTTTTCCATGATGACATAGCAGAACTTTGCCCTAAGGGTTGCTGCATTAAAGCACCATAAACAGTCTGCATTTTATTATAAAATATATAATAATGATATTTTGTTTCGTGAATAGTTTGTAAAATCGCTTGCATGGCATCCGTGTATGTAGTTTGTTAAAGCTGACATTGAAATGTTCCATGCATGACTGTTACTTTATGCTTTTAAACATGCCATCATCTGTTGGTAAGCTCATTGTCCTTTGATGTATTGCCTTCAGCACCTGTTGAGAAATATGTTTTGCAAATGCACATGCAAATGCACTCTCTCTCACACACACACACACACACACACAAAGATCAGACTTTACAGTACAGCTTAAGTGGGGAACTGACAAGGTAGCAGACAATACATGGAGAAAACATATTTCTCATTCTTTATACTGTTCAGTATTGTTGTGAAGATGAAGAGATTCACTTATGGAAGTTTCACTTGTCTTTTGTGTCTGGTAAGTGTTGTTAATGTCATATTCTCGTCTTTTTATTTTATGCATGATGTGAAGATGACATTGTCATCTGTGTGTATTCTGGTCTGCAAATGTTGTAGAGTCCAGACAATAATAATTGCAATATAATTATATATTGATTAAATACATATGTAATTATTTCAGTATTGAATTGTCATTGTTTAAATGTTAATAGTAATCATGCTTGTAGGTTTTATTACATAATGGAGAGAGAAAATTAATACATATGTATTAATATTTTTGTGTTCCTACTTTATCTAAAGGAATTGAATGCAACTTTGTTAATTATATGAAACTTGATCAGTTTTTTTTTTCTTCATCTGTTTAAACAGATGGTCTTAACAATTCATGGAGAGATCAAACCAGAGTATTTAGCAGCCGTTCAACAGGGACAGTTCATGCTTGACAAGAGAAACACCAGCACACTTTGGCAGGTACATAAATTACACCAATATATTTACAAATGTTTTCAGAATTTCCTGATTATTTCTAAAATGTATAGTTGCCTGAAGTATTTGTACATTTACATAATTTAAATGCAAAATCAAGAGGCATCTGCAAACAACTGATTTAAAATTTATCTTAGACATTTACATGCAATTAAATTTAACCAAATGTTTTTTATTTTTTTATTTAAGTCAGTTTCTCTGAACACAGATGTAGTTAATCACATTAACTAAAATGTGTAGGAACAATTTTCAATTTTTTTTGCAAGTAACATTGAATTAAACATGAAATTTTGATGTAGAAAGACTGAAATATTTTCTTGTCAAACCACTTTTGTATACACTAAACTATAGCTCAAAAGCTTTACGGCATTTACATAGGTTTATTTGATTTGTCATTCAGAATAGCACAACTCCAGAGTCCCATTATGTCTTGATGACAGTTATTCCCAAGACATTTAATGGCATGATCAGAAGAAAGAGGGATTGGTTGATTCCCCATGTCAGCATTCCAGAAAATGATAAAGGCCCGTTCCCAAAGGAAGTGGTGAAGGTGCATCTCTCTCCTATATGTCCTTTTTTGCTTCATCCTGTTTTTAATTTGCACATTATTGTCCTGTTTGCTCTGTCTTTTGTTTTAACATTTCACATTGTAAGTTCTAATCTTTGCTTTTATGTTTTGCTCCACAGATGAAGTCCACCGCTGCTGATTCCATGAGAATGATTTATAAAATCACAGGTGCAGGAGCAGATCAGCCTCCCAAGGGTCTTTTCACAGTGGACAAATATACAGGCATGTTATGGGTCACCAAAAGCCTGGACAGAGAGGAAACTGAAGAATACATTGTGAGTGACCTGAGGTTAAACAGTTTGAGTTTGCTTGTAACTTTACAGAAGTATTTTGCGTTGATAAATGCTGTATATTATGTGTGTCTGTGTGCAGCTCACAACTCATGCTTCAGCACAGGATCAAAGCTTCATTGAAACCCCTGTCAAACTCACCATCAAAGTTATTGACCAAAATGACAACAAACCCTTGTGTACCCAGGATCCTTTTATGGGAGAAGTCCCAGAAAGGGCAAAACAAAGTAGGATTCTTCTATCCTTCTCAGACTTTACATTTGTTTGACATAGCATAAAATACTGTTTTATGCTCCTACTGCAGATGCGCCCGTCATAAAAGTGACGGTAAAAGACATTGATGACCCAGAAACTGCAAATGGCATTGTGCGTTACAAGCTGGTAAGACAGGAACCCAACGGTGGGGTGTTTCACATTGACTCAGCCAGTGGAGTCATCAGCCTGGCCACTATAGGCATTTTGGACAGAGAGGTAATAAATCTGTGTTTGTTTACATAAAGACTGAAATGAACTAAATTGTATTAAAGCTGTTAAAATCTTTGTTGTTGTTGTTGTTGTTAATATATAAACCTAGTAAAGCTGAAATAAAATATAAATATTAAAACTAGAATTAGAAATGTTGCTTTGGCAACTAAATTAAAGCACCAAAATTACTTAAAGGGGTCATCGGATGCAAAATTCACTTTACAAGTTGTTTGAACATAAATGTGTGTTGGAAGTGTGTGTACACATCCATCCTATAATGATAAAAATCCACCCAGTGGTTATTTTAAAATCCCCTTTCTCAAATCAGGCTGTTTTGAGATTCCTGTCAGAATGACGTAGTTCTGTACAGGCCACTCCTACGATAGTTGATTGACAGGTCCATCTTACTTTAGACCCGCCCTGAGTGAGCTGAGAGCTGTCCACCATTGTGTCAACTCCGGTGCCGGGGAAGACAAGAATGTCTCAGATTAAGCAATTGAGGTGTTTAGTTGTTGGGTGTAATAATGAACATAGCAGTCATCATTTACTCCCGACATCAGAGCCGCTGAAGACGCAGAGGATTAACGTTACTTTAATTTTTGAAGGAAATGCGCCAATCCCGATCTGCCTAAATGTGTCTGTTTGCACAAATCATTCAGCTTCATCTACTGAAGAAATAAATACAGTGGGGCAAAAAAGTATTTAGTCAGCCACCAATTGTGCAAATTCTCCCACTTAAAAAGATGAGAGAGGCCTGTAATTTTCACCATAGGTATACCTCAACTATGAGAGACAAAATGAGAAAAAAAAATCCAGAAAATCACATTGTAGGATTTTTAAAGAATTAATTGGTAAATTCCTCAGTAAAATAAGTATTTGGTCACCTACAAACAAGCAAGATTTCTGGCTCTCACAGACCTGTAACTTCTTCTTTAAGAGGCTCCTCTGTCCTCCACTCGTTACCTGTATTAATGGCATCTGTTTGAACTCGTTATCAGTATAAAAGACACCTGTCCACAACCTCAAACAGTCCAACTCCAAACTCCACCATGGCTAAGACCAAAGAGCTGTCAAAGGACACCAGAAACAAAATTGTAGACCTGCACCAGGCTGGGAAGACTGAATCTGCAATAGGTAAGCAGCTTGGTGTGAAGAAATCAACTGTGGGAGCAATTATTAGAAAATGGAAGACATACAAGACCACTGATAATCTCCTCGATCTGGGGCTCCACGAAGATCTCACCCGTGGGGTCAAAATGATCACAAGAACTGTGAGCAAAAATCCCAGAACCACACGGGGACCTAGTGAATGACCTGCAGAGAGCTGGGACCAAAGTAACAAAGGCTACCATCAGTAACACACTGCGCCGCCAGGGACTCAAATCCTGCAGTGCCAGACGTGTGCCCCTGCTTAAGCCAGTACATGTCCGGCCCGTCTGAAGTTTGCTTGAGAGCATTTGGATGATCATATGGTCAGATGAAACCAAAATAGAACTTTTTGGTAAAAACTCAACTTGTCGTGTTTGGAGGAGAAAGAATGCTGAATTACATCCAAAGAACACTATACCTACTGTGAAGCATGGGGGTGGAAACATCATGCTTTGGGGCTGTTTTTCTGCAAAGGGACCAGGACGACTGATCCGTGTAGATGAAAGAATGAATGGGGTATTGAGATGAAATTTTGTTATTGACCAAATACTTATTTTCCACCATAATTTGCAAATAAATTCTTTAAAAATCCTACAATGTGATTTTCTGGATTTTTTTTTCTTATTTTGTCTCTCAAGTGGGAGAACTTGCACAATTGGTGGCTGATTAAATACTTTTTTTGCCCCACTGTATAAGGTTTTTTTTTTTATGAAACTTTGCAAATAGCCTTTCCTAATAATGTGCTAGTTACCCAGTTTCGCAGCTGAAGTTTACAGTCTGCTCGTCACCCCACGGAAGAGAGGGGCGGGGTCAGCAGAGCTCATTAGCATTTAAAGCGACATTGACTAAAAAAACAGCTTGCTGAAAACAGCTGATTTTGACAGGGTAAAAAGGGTGTTTTTTACACTACCATTGAGAAATTTTTAACCAAAGTATGTTATAGACTTTTCATTAAAACCCTAAAGAATCATATCAACTTGTGGAAAATGTGCATCCAATGACCCCTTTAAAACAGCAATAAAAATAAAGCTAAACTTAAATTGAATTTGAATTGAGGTAGCAAAAAGGATGGAGAATTGCAATTCAAATTAAATTTTGACTAGAATTAAAATAATTTGAAATTAATATATAATCTTAAAATGTCAATTTTTAAATTTGAAAAGGAAAGTTCATCAAGACAAACTTTTGAATTATGGCTTGAAAAGGTGTAAATGTTTTAAAATTCCAATGCTTTGCAGTCCAATCCAATTCAAATTCCAATTCACATTCTAACTCATGAAATGAAAGGGAGCCAAATTTAAAATTTTGGCCAGATTAGGTTTGTCAAGTCAAGTCAAGTCACCTTTATTTATATAGCACTTTTAACAATACAGATTGTGTCAAAGCAGCTTTACAGTATCAAATAGGAAAATAGTGTCACGCTTATCTGATTAACTGAGCAAAAGGTCTAATGTTAACTTACACAGTGACTCAACTTTTATACAAGTTGTTCAGGAAATCTACATAATGACAGAAAGACATAATGTACATTAATGTCGCATTAAGCTTTTGAACAGACCGGCCCTTCTCCTGCTGTGTTCCCAGACACTAGTAATAAAATAGTTAAAGTTTACTGCTTAATATTTTTGTGGAAACCGTTATGCATTTTGGTAAATTTGAGCAAAATTATTAATTTAAACTTTTTTTAAATGTAAAAAAAAAAAAAACATATTGACCTCAAACTTTTGAATGCTGATATTGTTTCAGAACCATCATCTGAACACGGCTGTCTTTTTTGTCATCTCTGTGATAACAGAATCAAGCTGTGTATAAGCTGGCTGTGGAAGCAGCAGATATGGATGGTCACGGTCTTTCTTCCACCTGTATGGTCATCATCAAAATTACTGATAGCAATGATCACGCCCCTAAGTTCCGCCTAAAAAAGGTACGTTCATTTTTGGATTTAGACTGAATTTTCCACACACATCTGATGTTGAGTAGCTCTGAAACGGTCTGTTTGTGTGTGTTTTGACAGTATGAGGGTACAGTACAAGAAAATAAGGCTGAGGAAATTGTTGCGAAGTTGTATGTCACAGATAGAGATGAGCCTTTAACTGCAAACTCAGTGGCAAAGTTCACCATCATCCAGGGCAATGAGAAAGGGTTCTTCAACATCAGCACCGGCCCCAGCGGGATGGAGGGAATCATCATGACATCAAAAGTGAATATACATTCATATATCAAACACACTTGAACTTAGACCCTAATGTTTGAATGTAATGAAATTAATAGTTTTTTCAACTATTAGTAACACTAAAAGACATTTATAATCTTACAAAATATTTTTATAAAAAAAATGCTTAATAATGCTTATAATTATCAAACAATACGGAAAATGTTTTATCATGGTTTCCACAAAAATATTAAGCTGCAAAACTGTTTTCAAGATTCATAAGTAATATTTCTTGAGGAACAAATCAGCATATTAGAATGGTTTCTGAAACATTATGAAAATTCAGCTTACAGACCCCAGACTTTTTGTCTAATAGAGTGAGTTTTTTTTCACGGGCACTCACATTTTCCTCAGAAAATGAAATGAAATTATATTTGTCCATATATTTTTAGGGTCTGGACTTCGAGCAGACCAACAGTTTCTCTCTGCTGGTGGTGGTCAAGAACGAGGTTCCTTTTGCTGTTCCTTTGGCCACCTCCACTGCTACCGTCACCATCACAGTGCAGGATGTAAATGAGCCGCCTGTCTTTGAACCTGCGGAGAAACAGATCATGTTTCATGAGGACCTCAAAGTGGGCAGCACTATCTCCAAATACACAGCCAGTGACCCAGATACTGCTAGAGAGCAGAAAATAAGGTTTTACATGGATACACACGAAAACCCCCCCAAAAAACACACAATTATACTGTCGTATCATAAAAACCCTTTTTTGTGTATTACCCAGCAGGGTATTTATCATTAAAAGCATTACAACATTCTTATTATTTGAAATAAAGCTGAAATCAAATAAAATTGTAATATTAGATGAAAAACTTGAACTAAAAAATTAGAAATGTTGAAAATTGAAGCACTAAACGTACAAACTAAAACTAAAACAAAAAATAAATTAAACCTAAATACAAATATAAAAAAGTAACAAAAGCACATCCAAACAAAACCATGGTATTGCTATTGTAAGAACCAAACTTTTTGCGTATTGTTGTGTATTTGGTAAGCACCAAATGTCTGTCATGTGTTCATTTCTGTCACATATTTGTGTGTTGTGATATCAGATATAAGTTGCTGCAAGACATTGCAAACTGGCTGGAGATCGCAGAGGACACTGGACTCATCAAAGTCAGGAGCTCACTGGACAGAGAGGCCCCGTTCATAAGAAATGAACAGTACACGGTCTTAGTACTGGCTTATGACAATGGTAATTTAAATAAAGCTCCCAGTGCCTAAAGACTAGGAATAGTTCACTCAAAAATGAAAATTTGCTGAAAAGTTACTCATCCTCAGGCCATCCAAGATGTAGATGAGTTTGTTTCTTTAGGAGAAATGTAGCATTGCAACACTTGCTCACCAATGGATCCTCTGCAGTGAATGGGTGCCGTCAGAATGAGAGTCCAAACAGCTGATAAAAACATCACAAGAATCCACAAGTAACCCATTTCTCCAAATCTGTTCTGACGAAGAACTCATCTTCATCTTGGATGGCCTGAGGGCGAGATATTCTGCAAATGTTCATTTTTGGAATCAATCTGAAGCTAAAAAATCTGAGCGTGTGCCCATCACATACTATGCGATTTTCTGTGAAATTTGTCAAATGAAATCTGAAAAACTCAAGTAGTGTATTCAAGCCTTTAGGATAGTCCACCCAAAAATGAAATTTCTGTTATCTACTCATTTTTGTGTTAATCAAAACACATCTGAGGTTGGCTTTAGACAGGTTGTGTGGACTGCTTTATTTATTTGTTTCTGTAGATGACGAGCCCGCCACAGGAACAGGCACATTAGTGATTAAGCTGTTGGACATTAATGACAACGCTCCAGTGCTGGAGGAGCACAGAGTCCTGATGTGTCTCATCGAACCGAAACCCGTCCGTCTGACCATCACAGACCCAGACGGCCCAGAAAACGGCCCACCCTTCACCATAGAGCTAAATACAGAATATCAAAGCAACTGGACTATCATCAGCAACTCCAGCAGTAGGACTGGTTTAGCTCACATTAAGTTTTGTTAATCTGTTGTGAATATATTGTGATGTCTCACACTTCTGCTCTCCCCTCGTTTCTCAGGCAGTGTGGTGTTGCTGAAGCCGCTCAGACGTCTGGCTCTTGGCGAATATAGCCTGGTATTGCGTATGTATGACTCCAAGAGGTTATTTCAGAACAGTTCTATCATAGTGGAGGTGTGTGACTGTAAGGGTGATGACGTTACCTGCTCCAGCGGCATATATGCTGCTGCTGCCATCACTCTGTCCATCTATGTGCTAGCGGCCATCTTATGCTTTCTTGGTAAGCAAACAACCTATCATTATGAGTCTCTAAATGTGAATATATATTTATATATATTATTTTATAATATGTGACCCTGGACCACAAAACCAGTCTTAAGTCGCTGGTATATTTGTAGCAATAGCCAAAAATACAGTGTATGGGTTAAAATTATTGATTTTTCTTTTATGCCAAAAATCATTAGGACAATAAGTAAAGATCATGTTACATGAAGATATTTTGTAAATTTACTACTGTAAATATATCAAAACCTAATTTTTGATTAGTAATATGCATTGCTAAGAACTTCATTTGGACAACTTTAAAGGCGATTTTCTCAATATTTAGATTTTTTTGCACCCTCAGATTCCAGATTTTCAAATAGTTGTATCTCGGCCAAATATTGTCATATCATGACAAACCATAAATGAATGGAAAGCTTATTTATTCAGCTTTCAGATGATGTATAAATCTCAATTTCATAAAATTGACGCTTATGACTGGTTTTGTGGTCCAGGGTCACATATATATATATTATAATAATTTTGTGAGTGATTTATTTTTTTATTTTTTAAATAAAATGTTATATTCACCAAAGGTTTTGTTTAATAAAAATACATAATAATTTTATTTTAATGTATTGCTGTTTTAATCCATTTTAAAATGTGCAAAGCTGAATTTGATTAAAAAAAAAATCAGGATTCTTTGATAAATATAAAGTTCAAAAGAGTGGCATTTATTTGAAAATAGTCCAGACTTTCACAGTTACAAAAGATTACTCTCACTTCAGATCAATTTAATACCTCCTTGTGAAAAAGTATTAATTTCTATAAAGTATTAATCTATAAATACATACAGTATATGTGTGTGTATTTTCATGATTATAATGATGCTGGCCTTTAAAGTCACTACTAATAACAGTTATGATTTTCAAAAAATGTTTCCTTTTTTTCTATAGTGCTGTTACTGTTGCTTCTTCTCCTGAAGAGGAGATGTGGGAGAAAAGTTCAGTGGGAACAGTTCAACCATAGAGACGAAGACAGGGACAATATTTTATGTTACAGTGAGGAAGGAGGAGGCGAACAGGACCAGGTGCACAAGCTCTTCCACATATCATGTTCAATTAGCTTTACTTTTGTCGAGTCTTATCAGTGTTTATGTTGTGTATGTACATGTGTATTACAGGATTTTGATATGGCCCTATTGTGCAGCAGACTAGAGGTTTCCTCTACTGATATTGCCCCAATGGCCTCACCAACGGTCTTCTATCGGCAACATCCAGATGAGACTGAAGATATCGAAAGCTTCATTTATGAGGTATAGTAAGAGTGTTTATGTGTATCTGCATAACAGTCAGCATGATTTCTGCACGTTCAACATGCATGTTGGCCCTGGGTTTGAATCAACAAAAAATCCTGAAAAGCATCCACAACCAAATCACCATCATCAAAAGTTACATGCATGTGTTAAATACTGGACTCTGTGTTTCTGTAGAATTTGTGCACAGCAAATGATGACCACTATGTGGCACCGTATGACTCCGTGCTGGTGTTTGCTCATGAGGGCGAGGGGTCTGAATCCGGATCTCTCAGCTCTCTGCAATTGTCCATCAGTGATGGAGATCAGGACTTCCAGCATCTGCAGAACTGGGGACCTCAGTTCAGAAGACTGGCTGATATGTTTGCTGGAGGAGAAGAAGAGTGATATGTGCTCTGATTACTATATAGGAGTATGTATATAAAAGTGTGATGTGAAATGTGTTACCAGATATGGTGCAAGTCATTAAAGGAATATAGTTCTCCCAAAAATGAAAATGTGCTGAAAATTGACTCGCCTTCAGGGCATCTGAGATGTAGATGAGTTTGTTTCTTCATATAAACAGTTTTGAAGAAATGTATTATTACATTACTTGCTCATTAATGGATCCTCTGCAGTGAATGGGTGCCGCCAGAATGAGAGTCCAAACAGCTGATAAAATCATCACAATAGTCCTCATGTAATCCACACGACTTTTCGCTTCACAAGATGATAATTGATAAACTGGAGTTGTGTGGATTATTGTGATGTTTTTAATCAGCTGTTTTGACTCTCTTCTGACGGCACCCATTCACTAAATGCAAGTGATATAATACGAAATTGCTCCAGATCTGTTCTGATGAAGAAACAAACTCACTGCCACAGTATGGTGGATCTTGTTTTGTTTTTTTTTAACACATTTTATATTTGCATTATGCAACTGAAGCTGTTGAATTGACTGAATGTAAGACAAGCACCTGTAATTGAATTTTTATTCTGCATGAGTTAATGTAAGTTGTTTACTGAAGATTTTACTTTTTGTTTAATACAGTACTTTATCTCATTATATTGTTGTATTTACTTTTTATTGTATAAAATGCATAATGTTTGTTCAATTATCAATAAACACTGCTTTAGCAATATATATAATTTTTATGCTATTTGAACTTTTTTTATTTTAATTATTAAAAATTTGAATTTATAAAGCTTACTTTAAACGATAAGATTCATATCAGCCAATATGAAACTATGACTCTAAACAACCTTTGATCAGATCCTGACAAATCACACATCAGGACTCTCCCTATTGGGCGGGCTTTAAGAGCAAGACCCTGAGAAAGAACTTTGACCCTGTATTTCACGAAGACAGAGGTTCGTCTTAAAGTTAATCCATATATTTGAATGCTTGTTGACTCGTTTTGCACTGATTTAGAAAGGCGTCTCGTATATAATGCCTGGGATTCCAGAGGTAAGTTATACATTACTTCACTCGTAAATCCATAATAGACTTGTATTAAATTGTCTGTGATCAAGCATGACTGTAAATGCTACAGTATACTGTATGTAGGCTATGTTAACCAATCAGATGAACTACTCAACAAAAACTCAAAATCAAATCCAAATCAAGTCCATTTGTTGTTGTGCTTACTCATGATGTCACTTCTTTTGTTCCCAGATGAATCAGAACATGTTCCAGGAGGGGCTGCATCAGGTGTTTTTTAAGGAACGCCCTTTGCCCCACGCTGTTCCCGCTGACGACTCCACAGCTGGAGAGCTGATGGAAGACAGACTGGTCCGCTGGTTTGGGACAGTGGTCAACACCCGCCTTCTCCTGTCTGGGGTAACAAAATCTAGTTTAACTGTCATAGACTCCCAACAATTTAATGAATACATATGCTCACAGGTCAGCTTCACCTTCAGTTTTCGGTTTGACCAGGGTTATAATTGTTAACTAAAACTAAAACCATAGAAAACGTTCCTATTACTTGAAACTTAAAATAATTCCATTTCAGCTTGTTACCAGGGCGACATTTCTCATTTTTGTTTAGTTTAACATGAAATGCTAAAATAACTAAAACAAATAAAATTAAGAAAAACATTATAGACATTAAAAAACTTTTAAAAAATGACAAAAAGACATAACAAAAAAACTAAAAGTTTAAAAAAAATAAAAATTTGAAAATATCTTACTCAAATTATTAACAAAATCTATAAAACTATATCAATGATACTAAAATAACATAGTTTGACAAATGATAGCAGTATCATCAGTGATATTTACCATGTTTTTTTGACTTATCATTTGACCGGACTGCCAAAAGTTGACATAAACTGGATCAAAGATTTAAAAAATAACCATTTTATTTTCAAAATGAATGCCACTTGCTGTATTAAACAAACATTATGGCAGCATGGCATACTAATATTTGAAACTTTTATTAATGCATTCACATACAATTTTATTTTGACCAATAGAAGACAGTATATACTGTAGCCTAATTCTTGCTTTTGTTCATCTTTTCTCTCTTTCTCTTTCAGGTTGTTCAGATTTTCAGCGCTGCCTTCTGTGTTCTTTCCACTTTCTCTTATACCTGTTTGACTTTCAGCTGTTCTGCGTCTATGACAGCTCCAATATGGTGTAGCCTTTTTGTAAGTGCTCCGGTTAACATTTCTGGTTCCTAAATTTGACAGTCAATAAATCAGAACAAAGCAATGATCAGTCTGACATGCTACAGTACTGTTACTAATTAGTTGTTTTCTGTCTTATACGTATCTGTTTATGTCTCAGTTTCTAGCCACGGGGTCACTTGCAATTGATGTCCAAAGGAAACCCAAAAAATTCAAAGTAAGCTTGTTTTATGTATTTTTTTTTTTTTTTATAACCTTGATGATTTTCCTTTTGTCTTTTTTTGAACAGTATCTTTTTTAACTCCATAAACATCTTTCTGTGAAATACTTAGCTTGAAAAATGTGTTTGAGCTCTCTTACTTTGAAATGAACGTCACTTGGTTTGATATTTTGTTTTCTAATGCAGTGATATTCAGATATTTGTGTCCAAATCAAATGTTTGTTGTGTAGTTTGGAATAACTGTATGAGTATATCCTTTATTATATAAAGTCAATAGGCTTCCTGTGTGCTTGTTTGAGTAAAGTGTGATCTCTGCTGTTGTAGGTCATGACTCTGATGGGCCTGAATATCTTCAGCTTACTGTTTGGAGTTTGTTCTTTTGTCACCTTCTTTATTAAATCCTCACTAATGGAAAAGGCCACCCCTCAGCAGGTGCGTGTACAGAGACACTGCCACTCAATAAACCACTAGAATATACCACTGAAATGAGTTAATGGTCTCTCTCTCCATCTCTCTGTCTCAGCGCATTGGTGTGTATGTGCTGAAGGGCAGTGGTTTCGTGTCCATCCTCCAGTGCATGTTAGCAGCCATATACATGCTCTTTCTGATTTGGAAAGGTATTAAGTCCTACAGCACCCTCTACAGACAGGACTACATCAGCGTAATGCAGGTACAATATTCACACATTCAAGCTCTAGTCTAGAATATAGTTTTAGGAATGCAATAATAATGCAGGGTTTCTGCAAGTCTTAAAAAGCAAGTCTTAATTCACCAAATTCTACAAATTAAGGCATAAAAAGGTCTTAAAACTCGGAAGAAAGTCTTAAATTCATAAAGCCGTGGCATTAAATGTTGAATGCATTACTACTAATTAATATCTTCCTCAGTATTTTTTTGTTTTCCAGTGCAAATGTATAAACATTCTTAAATCAATATGCATTTGAGATGCAACATAAAACTTTCTAAGCAATTGAATACAATTGAGTGTATGCTTCAAACAAGAACTAATGTGTTTTAAAATATGAAAACTTAAGTTGAATGTTCTGAGTTCGATTGGCAGAATTTCTCAGAAAATAAGATTGCTTATCTTATGTGTAAATGTACCTTGATTCATGAATCTTCAGACATTTGCACGGGAAAACAGGACAAAAATACAGATGAAGAACATTACTTTTTTTGCAGTGTGATCATTTCGTTTTATAGCTAAGCTATTTTTGGTAAATTAAAAGAAAAAGTAATGATATATCTGTTGGAACTTGTATTTTCAACAATTTCAAACTTTGTGTTGCTAATACAACTCATTCTGTTCTCCCTGGACATTTACATTTAGAGAACATATTGAACTATTGTGTTCCCTACAGTTTATTCCTTAATTTTTCTTTAAAAATGCAGAAACCTTGTAATGTTTATTTTGTAGTTAATATAATATAGTTAAATCTGACTCTGTTTTTCTTAGAAATCAGATGAACACACAGATCCACTGCTGGAAAACGAACAGTTCAGCCTTTGAACGGTCGGTGGTCGGTGTGTGGAAACTTATGCAAACAAATTTATGGCTTATTTTATTTTATCAAGAGAATAAATACATTTTTAAGCATTTACACCCAGGTTCACAATGACAAATAATAGTGATATTGCAAAAACCTGACTACATATTTCCATTTGTGAAAATCCCAAACAATAATTTATATGTTACATTTTAATGCATAATTTATATACATTCAATACATATGCATGTCATTTGTGAGGATAACATGGACCCCATCAATGATTTTGTATGTTTATATATTTATGTACAATTATGTGTGGTTATTAAAAAGTCTTAAGATGTCCTTGTTGTGCCATTTCTGAAAGTCATGCTGTTGATTCTGTGAAGACAACATTAGATTAAAATTGACCATGTTTACTTTCTTAACAGTTGTTAAAGGGATAGTTCACCCAAGAATGACATTTTTTTTGAAGAATGTTGGTAACAGTTGCCGGTAGCCATAGACTTGCATACCTGTTTTTCCCATAATATGGAAGTCAATGGCTACCAGCAAAATGTCGTCTTCTGTGTTTAACAGAAGAGAGAAACTCTTAAAGGTTTGTAACCACTAGAGGGTGAGTAAATGATTTTTTGGTGAACTATCCCTTTAAGGGTCTTTCACAATTCACAATTCATGAATGCACAATTCATTAGTGGACATTATTTTAAAGAGAAAAATAATTATGCAAATGATTGCATATTAAAAATTTAATAACTCTATCCACTTCTGAAATGACTTTTCTGCATAGGCAATGGAAAATAATATCAATCAATAATGTCATAACCTACTTTTCACCAATCAAATACCAATGGATTTGGTCCTGGTTTACATAATTTCCTCATGAATATTCTGGAATATGTTATTACAGAAGTTGCATTGTAAATGCTGTCTCATGTTGTCCAATGCAGTTTTTACTCCTTTAATACATCATTTAATTTAATGCATCTTTGAACATCTTGCACAAGATACTGAAAATTAATGCGCTTTTGATTATTACCATAATGTGGATAAAAGAGATGAGATTTTACCAGATCTAGCTCAGACTTTCCCCACATACACAAACTTCACACATGAAAGCAAACCACTGAATATTTATGTATACAAATGCTCACACACACAGCTTCATTTCTTTATCAGTTCAGCATCCACATCCTCTTCAGGTTTAAGGGCGTGCCATTGAGCGATGGGTCTTCTTGGATTGGCTAACATATCTGACCAATGGCGTTGCTCTGTTCCTGTGCTGTTCAGTCCTATGAAAACCTTTCCAATGGCATCATTCTTCCCAATTTTGTCATAGTCCAGGACTGTTACCACAACCTGAACTTTCTAATAGGAGACAGAAGAATAGCTCAGAACCATTGTGTTCAGTTTCAGGAGACAGGCAGAAATATGGACACAAATGAAACTTCAACTCTACCTGAATCTGCTCAGATGGCACTTCAAAGCTAAATGATTCGTTGTAATACGGGTTCAGTGTGTTCTTCTTAATTGTGGTTTTCTTTTTCTTCAGCCTTTTGCCGTTCTGCATCAGGTGGATTTTTACATAAGGGTCTGTGGAACAGATAAATAATGTCCGAAATGGCATTTCAGATCTGTATTTTGAAATGTGTCCGTATATAATGTCGCACCACTTTTTCCACTCACCTGAGAGGCCACCCACATCCATTTTTTTGAGGTTTTTGGCCTCTAGAACGACAACAGTCAGCTTTCCAGCAGTCGGTACGTAGCGCAGAGACAAGCAAATATCACCTAACCGCTCATGCTGTTGAGTCAACAAGGAAAAGTCAGATATTATTTCATTCTTCATCCTGAAATCAACACATTTCTGTCACATGCTGGTACAAAGGTGTAATTCATAATTAAATCTGGAAATGGAATACATATAGAAATATTTCTGTTTTATTTCTATATTTAAAATGTTAAAATTGATAGAGCATTATCAGTGGTTGAACATATTTTTCAATATGAATTACTCATATACTTGCATAATAAATGTATATAATTTGTATATTTTACATGCATTATGTAAATATTAATATAATGTGTTAATGTCACACAAGTTTCACTTTTTTACCGTTAACAATTTAAGATCAGTATAACTGAGTATGAATAAATAGTTAGCCTAAATAAATGTATATTATTTAATGACATCTTATCAATTATATCCATATTTAAATATTAATAATTTTTTTACATGCATTTATTTAACTATGTAAATATGAAATTAACATTGTTAAAGTCGGATGTGAATATATATTAATATTATTTTCAAATGTGTTATAATAAATAATCTATAAAATTCTAATAATTAAAAAAAAAACATTTTTATGTTTTATTGCAAAGCTCGCTTGTGTTGGACTAAAGAAATCCCATTGTTTGGGTTCATTCCAATTCGCCTTGAATTCAACTATGCAATGTGACCTATTCAATTCAGATTCAGACTGAGCCATGAAAAAGTCTTTGGCCCAACCCTGCATGTATTCAAGATTCCTCACTCGTACCTCCTCTTTCTCTGCTTTCTGCAGATCTCTCCATTCCTCTGTAAGCTGACTGAAGTCCACTTTATTCATCTGCAGCCTCACATCCCCAATAGCATCATGTTTGGAGAAACGGTCAAAGTCATACACTGTCATGACCAGCGTCTTTCCTCCGAGCTCTGCATATGGAACCTGCAGACAGAATATATATGAGAGTATCCATATGTGTGACACATTTTAATGCAATTAAATGCATTATTGTCCCAACAGCACATTGTGAATTTGTATGCTGTGACCTCTATAACATTCTTGCCATGAAGGATTGTCTTTAGCAGTAACTAGATGTACCTTAAAGGTGAAGCGCTCATTAAAAGTCGGGTCCAGTGTTTTGCGGTGAACTTTTGTCTCAAACTTTTTCTTCTTGTCGGGGAGGAGGTAGACTTTCACATATGGATCCGAAGTGCCGCTCATATCCATAGCAGCAAGACCTTCTGCCTCAACCACACCTACAATTAACTGGACAAGAAAGAATATCATATTTATTCAAAATGATTCAGAATTTTAATTTTAAAATGAAGTTCTCCACATTACACTACAATAAAAGCCCTCTGCAGATAAAAACCCCTGCCGAAGCAAGTTTCTCTTTTTAATATGGATATTGATGACTGAATTAACGCTGGTTGCTGATTTGTATTCATACCGCGCTGTCAGTGAAGTTGTAGTCAAGGGTATAGTGAAGTTTTCCAAGTTTTGCAGCCTCTTTAGACTCAGAATCCTCTTCCTTGTGATCAGAATCAGTACCGCGATGAACATCCTGTAAATACAATATAAATCATTTGAATGTGTTAATAATTTAATTATTGGGGACCAATTTTCTGTGAGTGTGTATTAAAATGATTAACTTAGCAAATTTACTTCCAGACCTTGTTAACAATTATATATCACTTATAAATTATTATATACAAAATGAAAAGTAGATATTAGAATAGATGTGGTTTGGCATTGATAAAATGTGCGTGGAAAATAATAATAATAATTATACACACATTATATGTATGTGTGTGTGTGTGTGTGTGTGTGTGTATACACCCACTATATACACACACATCAATAATAAGTACCAGTTTTGTTCCGTCCTCTTTCACGTTTGACAGGTTAATGTTGTTCTTTTCATTTTTCTCTTTCCCACCCTTTTCCTTTTTCTTTTTAAATATCATCTTCTTGCAGAAACACAGGCAGCAGCTGAGTGTGATGAGGACTATGAGGAAGCTGAGGGCCACCAGAGCCCAGGATGGTACTGGAACAACACACACACACACACACACACACACACACACACACACAGAGAAACGACAATAAATACACAGGTGAGTCAGTGATTATGTGTGAGAGAGACTACTGTGTCTACTCACATGGGACTTTATGAAGCTCATTCAGAAACTTGCTTCTGACGCTATGAGCCAAACTCTCTGCGGTCGTAGTCTGAGGATGAACAGCCGTGGGTGGAGAACTCGCAGGTCCAGGTATCTTTGATCCATTCAGTGCTGGAGATGAGGAAGGACCAGCCAGCAGAGCATCACCTTCATGCATTCTGAGGACATGCAGTGGAGAAGTGCATTATCTGAAGAGTTGCATGTGACTTTATAAAGTTTTGAAGTCTCTAATAACCTTTGGCATTCGCACAGATGATAGTGAGCGTAATGCTGATGTACTGGAAGCTCATTATAAAGGCAAAGGCAGGTTCACATTCAGCGCACACAGCAGGTGACATGATGCTCCTTAACCTTGGATTATTTTGAGAAATGCTGAGTAGGGATTTATTGATTTTCTCTCTATTTACAGTGAAATGTGACACAGAAAGCCAGTGACACTGATACCCCTCAGACACACTGATATCCCGACTCAAACTTATACATGTCTATCTAACACAAATAATAATAAACATGCATTTATTTATACACAACACCATCAAACAAATCCTAATGCAAACCTCAGAAGCATTCCTATAAATGTATTTATTCAAAGCATTGTTTAATTTACATAAAAATGCATGGATAGCCTCAGACACAACATGTATTTGTATGCACATAAAAGTTCACTGCTAAGTTTATGCAATCTAAGGATCGTAAAAAATCACATGCTATATTTGAGGAGAAAGAACACTTACCTGCAGCACTGATTTGAGAAGTACACTTGACAGGCAGGTTATCTGAATTACTTTGAGGGGGGAAAAAACAGAAAATTAAAGACAGAAAACTAAGGCAATGAGAGAGATCTGCCTTGTGAGTCTTGGCAAGACTATTCTTTTAAAAGAAAGAAAATATCAAGATGTTTGACCGAGTTTAACGCAGCTAGAGAGACAATGACAGAGGAGAGAGAGACTGAGAGAGAAGCATCCAGTTGCAAGCTGTGCAGCAGTGGGTGGAACCATATGGACATTATGACAAGCTTTTAATGAGGGATGTAGAAATGATTTGAAATACAGGGGTCACATTAAGGTGCCAGTACTGGTTATTTCACAAAATATTTGGGGGACATACATAAATATTCCTAAATGCTGTATCTACATCCAAAGAATATAATAAAAGCCATTTGCAAGCTTTAACAAGTATATTTGGCTCGTGTTTTTATTTAATTTTTTTAAATGTATTTATTAATTTTTGCACACACTATATTGTTTTTAAAATTGTAGCATATATAATATATTTGATATATATATATATATATATATATAATAATTTATATTTTATGTATAATTTATGTAATAAATATAATTATATCTTATATAATATATTATATAGAATTAATCTACATTATACATAATATACCTTATGTATCATTTTAAAACCCTAAAAGTTTAATTTAATGGTATGATTCTCTCATTATACACTGCAGTAAAGGTTTTAAGGTTTATCTAGCAGATTTTATTGAAGCTGAAATGATGAAATGCACCAGTTTTTATGGAACGTATCAAACCTTTTCTATGAAAAGATATGAAACGTTTTATCAAATATTTCTTTCATACATTAATTAATAATTGCATTACTATTACAAGCCACTTCTACTGTCTGTCCTGTAGGTGTCAGTATATACCGCTATGTTTACAGGAAGAGAAAACACGGTAGAAGAAGAGCGTCGCCTGGAAACTGCGTGAAGCTTGAGGATGTTCAGCAGATTAGAAGGTTATTATCTTTTCGAGATCATTTTACACTGTTTTTTGGGGGGTTTTATGGGTTTGTTTCGGTTCAGTTTTTCTTCTGTATATCCAGCTATGTAGTTATAGTGATACGACGAATTTCACCGGTGTCTTATGTATCTGTTTAGACAAATGCACACAAATTTGCTTGTTCATTAGAAATATTATTTATTTTTAGTGTGTTTGTCTTCATATCTTGTTGATGTTGATGTGTGTTTTTGTTTAATACATTCTCTTTGTTAGTGTCATCATACATGGGTTAACAGTGTTGTTGTTGTGTTGTGGTGTGTGTGTGTGTGTGTGTGTGTGTGTGTGTGTGTGTGTGTGTGTAGATGCAGGAGGAGTGTGTGTCTCTGCAGGTGTGTGTCAGTGTGGTTGGAGCGCTGGAGTGTGTAGTCCGCCGTTGTCTTGGTCCAGACGGTGGAAGTGTGCTGTTCACACGAGACACAGGAGAAACTCTCATCACCAGACATGGACAGAGCCTTCTCAACACACTCCACCTGCAGCACCCCATGGCCAGGTCTTTTATTCTCACAAGGCTGCATTTATTTGATTAAAACAAAAAGAATGCAGTAAAAGCAGTAGTATTGAAAATTATTATTACAATTTAAAATGACTATTTTCTTTTTGAATATATTTTAAAATAACAGTTGTGTTGATTATTATTTTGTGGAATAATCACAAATGTGATTTCAGGATTCTTTTATCAATGGAAAAATCAAAACAACAGCATTTATTTGAAACAGATTTTTTGTATCAATGCAAAAGTCTTTACATTGACTTTTGATAAATTGAATGCATCTTTGATGAATAAATAAAAAATAAAAAAATCTTACTGTGCCCAAACTTTTGAACAACAGTGTATATATTTGTATAAATATACAGTTGTGGTCATAATTTTACATACTCTTTGCAGTCTCTGCAAAATAAGATGGATCATACAAAATGCATGTTATTGTTTATTTGGTACTGAGCTGAGTGAGATATTTCACATAAAACATGTTTACATATAATCCACAGGAGAAAATACTAGTTGAATTTCTAAAAAAAAAAAAAAAAATGGAATACGGTGTTGTTACCTGGAGGATCCACAGCTGTTTTTTTTTTTTTAGTTGTTCATGAGTCCCTTGTTGTCCTGACCAGTTAAACTGCCTGCTGTTCTTCAGAAAAAGTCCTTCAGGTCCTACAAATATTTTGGTTTTCCTGCATCTTTTGCGTATTTGAACCCTTTCCAACAATGACTGTATGATTTTGAGATTCACACCGAGGATAACTGAGGGACTCATATGCAATTATTACAGAAGGTTCAAACACTCACTGATGCTCCAGAAGGAAAAACCATGCATTAAGAGCCAGGGGTGAAAACTTTTGAACAGAATGAATGAAGTTGTGTACATTTTTCTTATTTTGCCTAAATATAATATTTTTTCCATGTAGTATTCCTTCAGAATCTACTTACATGTCTCCCAGAAGACAAAACAAGTCCAACTTACCAGTTTTCCCCTCCATGCTCTTAATGCATCGTGTTTCCTTCGGAGCATCAGTGAGCATTTGGATCTAGAATCAAGTGTATGTAAACTTTTGATCGGGCTAATTTTTCTAAATTCAACTATTATTTTCTCTTATGGACTACATGTAAACGTTATGTGAAATATCTTATTCGGGTCAGTACTAAATAAAAAAAATAACACTAAATAATACTGCAAAGTGTATGTACAATGTATATATAGACCACAACTGTACATGTATATAGAGATCTAAAAATACTATTAAATGAAGAATTTTAGGGCTAGTAGGTCTATTAGGCTAAATGAAAATAAATACCCGTGAAGTATAAGTATATATATATATATATATTAAAATTTCAAAACTAGAGAGAAACTAAAAATTTCAATTTATTTATATTAATTATATTTTTATATGAAAATAATGTGGATTTGTGTGGCATTTGTTATCTTTGTTCTTTAGGATGGTGTTGGACTGTGTGTGTGCACATGCTAAAGCTACTGCAGACGGCACAAAATCATTCATTCTCTTGCTGGCCACGCTGTTACGAGGAATTGAGGACTCACACATGCACCGCAAAGGATCTTGGAGCATCCCTAATCTTCAAAATCTCGCTAATCGCCTGTTGGCTGTGAGCAGGAAGGAATTGGACAATATCGTAACACACAAAATTACCCCATATGCCTCATTGTACTGTAGTCACCATAGTTACAAACTGGAGGGCAGCGCTCTTGATTTGTTGATTGGCGGGTATATTTCTGGAAGAGTGGGGATCGGCCAGGCGGATGTACTGAAACGAGTCCTGTCTGAGTTCTACCACAAAGTCAATCAAGATCAAAATGCAGTAGAAACAATCTCATTCATACATTCAAACTTCTCTTTTCTACATACGCCCGTGACAGGGCTTCCTATTGGCTGCTCAGAGGTGATTGAAGGCCTGGTTGTGACTTGTGATTGGTCAGTGTGGACTGAACCAGCAGGATCAGTAAAAGCACTCATTTTATATGAGAGCTTTGGAGCTTCATTTGCCGCTGTAGGTGAAAACATATCCGTGTGCATTCAAAAGGACTACATGCACCGCTCGGAGAACATCATGAAGCAAAAGTTAGCCAGTTTATTAGACTTACAGGTGCGTGTGGTGCTATCGTCCGTGAGGCAGCCGGAAAGCGTGTTGCAATGGGCTCGACTGAACCACGTTTCTCTACTTGAGTGTGTCGATTCGGCCCAGCTTGACTTTCTTTCAAACATCAGTGCTGCAGAAACACTCTCTTATCCACCACTTCAACACCTCGTGATGCTCAAGTACTGTAGACGTGTGCAACTCGGTGGGCATCGCTATGCCTGTCTGGGCACGTTTTCACACACGCACACGCTTGTTCTATGTGCACCAGCGCCGGGATTGCTTGACCAGATTGTGTGTGTGAGCCAAGGTGTGTTTGCAATGCTGCAACATCTGTCTGAAAGCTTCTGTCAGACACAGAGTCCGTGTTCAGACCGATCACAAAGCACGCTTTCATTGCAAGACCTGTGGGGTGGAATTATGCGCGCAGGTGGTGTGCTTCCCGTTGGAGGCGTGTTTGAGTTCTTGCTACATTACTTTTTGTTGAACGAACGTAACTCTTGTGACCCAGAGTGCTGCAGGCTGCTGGCAGAGGCTTTGTTGTGTTTGCCTAGAACTTTGTATGCTCATAATCACAGACGATTTCTGAATTTCCAGACACATTTCTTGGATGATCTTAAGGAATGGGACAAGACCAAAGAGCGAGAGTCAGAAATGCCTGAGCTGAAGTTTGGGTTTGGGTTCAATGAGAGTTCTGCATCGGGTCTTGAGTCGGTCAGTGGAAAGAAGCAGCTGCTTGTTTCTGTGTTGCAGTGTTTGCACAGACTCTTATGTGTAGGGGCTGTTTTACACACACGCTCTCCGTTATGCGCTGGCCCTCAAACACATTCTGAGGAGGAGGAGGAAGAGAATCCGGAGCGTTCAAACTCCACTAAGATAACAGATGCATAAGTCTGTAATATTCAGTCATCCGCTGCATGTTTATGTTATACACGGTGACCTCTTATTTGTTTACAGTGGCCCTAAAAAGTATTTGAACTTAAGTCATGGTTAAAAATGTCTGAATGTCAAAGCATTTGATACAAAATATCAAACAAAGTGGCTTCTGCAAACAAATGCTGCTATATATATATATATATATAAATCAGTCATTTTTATAACACCTTCATAGAATATACAAATTATTTTGAATATTTAAATATAGAATATAATTCTATAATTTTCTTGAAACAAAAAGGAGTATTTGTAATACAGTTCTATATGCATTATATATTTTAATTCATTTAAAAAAAAAAAGTTCAAAATCATTGTTGTCTGAAGTTTTTTTTAAAGCCTTACGTTTAGTAAGTCAATAAAAGTAGTAGAATTGTTTATTGTTGATACACAGCTGATATCAATAATAATCATTGGTAAATGCATAAAAGAATAATGATAATCAAAAATAAACAGTTTAAGGCAGAATAATCACAAACCAGTGCAAAATATAAGAATGATCATGAGTAAATGGATAAAATATAATAATAATGAGTGAATAATACACAAATTCGAGCATAGACTAAAACTAAACCCCAAAGCCAAGTATTAGAACAAATAAACAACCTCAGAACCGTGCCATCATCTTTACTATTCAAAAGACTGGGGAGCCCGTTTCAGTCACAGTAGAAGACCAACACTTGTCCAAGAATGCCGGGTGACGCGTGCTTATCCCACGGCTGAGCTTCCAGTTTCTGAAAGAAACCCCCTTTTTTATACTTTAAAATTAGGTGCGTTTAAGAACAACCCTCCAGGTGAGAGAGAAAGCAAACTGGCCAGGCTCGCCCCCCCCTCCCAAATGGGTGCACTTCGTTTGAATTACAGAAAAAGATATCATTGGCAATATCTCTGAGGTTTCGTAATCAACGTGGTGCCAGGATTCTGCACCTAATATTGTTCAAACGACAACAGTTTCCAACCTTATCTTGAAGGTCAATGCAATAGACTCCCTTATACTTTCCCAAGAGATAGTGATGTTGATTTGCATTAATTGCAACCTTGAAAGTATCCCCCTTAAATTCCATTCCCACTCTGTTCATCTGTTGAGCGCACAAAACAACCCATCCTTTACATTTTTAAAATTCTGTTCATCACAAAATGCAGTTTCCACAAAATTATTAAGCAGCACAACTGTTTTCAACACTGATGATAATAAGAAATGTTTCTTGAAAAGTGAATCAACATATTAGAATGATTCATGTGACACTGAAGACTGGAGTAATGATGCTGAAAATTCAACTTTGTATCACAGGAATACATTTTTAATAATAATAAAAAAAAAGTTTACAATTTAAATTTGTAATAATTTAAATAAAAAAATTGTAATAATATTTCAATGTTACTGTTTTTACTGTATTTTTGATCAAATAAATGCAGCTGAAGAAGAGACTTATTTCAAAAACATGAAAAAATTACTCCTAACATTTGAATCATAATGAACTTTAAAAATAATATTTTGCTATTACACTAGCCCAGTCACTGATAATATCTAAAAATGTGATTTGAATTAAACAAAAAAAAAAAAAATATATATATATATATATATATTCGCACAATGGTTAATGAATAGCAAAGTGTTCGTCAAAATTGTTAGAGCCCTGATTTTGTCTTTCCTCCAGCTCAATCTCCTCCCCTCAATAGATGTCCAGCCGATCCCAGAAGTCACAGAAATGGTCCCTGTCCCCGAGCTGTGGGTGTGACTGTAGAGTCAGGTTCAGGATGGGCCAGCCCTCTGGAGCCGTGTACCGTGGCCAAACAGGCAGCCTCTGCTGTAAGCAGAAGTGTGTCTTTTCACTTCGAGAGTTTGGGTCCCCCGTGTGGGCAAACGCTCCCCAGTAACACGCCATCCGATTGGCCAGAAGGGTCTCTTGAGGTGTAAGTGTGAAGTTAGTGCTGGGAGCGGAGTCAAAGAGAAAGGGAAGCTCCGCCCCATGGCAGGTACGATTGTAGCAGAACGGAAGCCCCGCCCATATGTTGTGATCAGATGGAGCGTGGTCAAATACATACAACCAAACGGCTCCACCGACTCTCACTCCAGAACGAGCAGAACATCGAGTCGGACACAGAAACATGTAATCCGTGACGATCTGCAAAACAGGTCAATTTTATAAGCTAAAGGAAGTGCAAGAACAAATAATGCCTAACCTTTATTTTATGCTGTTTGTCTTGCAGTTGTTTTATCTGAAGAATACTGATGTCTTACTTGTGAAAGCATCACTCTTCTGTCCTGGTTTCGGTAGAAAGGAATGTATTTGTGCAGAATTTTAAGCGCATGTTGCTTAAAAATGGCAGCAGTGTAGAGTACACATTCCAGCATTGATACAGACTGGTTGAAAACGCTGTACACAAAGGTCACGCCTTCCTCAGAGGTTGTACCTACAGGACAGACCAAACAAGAGCTGACAGAGGTAAACAATGCTAACCTTACTGAATATTCCAGGTTAAAACAATAGTTTACCCAAAAATGAACATTTGCTGAAAATGTACTATCCGCGATGTAGATGAGTTTGTTTCTCCATCGGAACTTGATTGGAGAAATGTAGCATTACATCACTTGCTTACCAATGAATCCTCTGCAGTGAATGGGTGCCGTCAGAATGACAAAACATCACAATCTACAAGTAATCCACACCACTCCAGTACATCAAATAACATCTTGAGAAGCGAAAAGCTGCATGTTTTAAGACACAAATCCACCATTGAGACTTCTTGACTTTATCACTTTTGGCCAAAATGGTTTGAAGTTATATACGTCCTAACCATTGATTTGTTTTTAAAAACACAGCTTTTTATTTCACAAGACATGAATTAATGGACTGGAGTGATGTGGATTACTTGTGGATTATCGTGATGTTTTTATCAGCTTTTTGGACTCTCATTCTGACGGCACCCATTCACTGCAGAGGATCCATTGGTGAGCAAATGATGTAATGCTACATTTCTACAAATCTGTTCTGATGAAGAAACAAACTCATCTACATCTTGGATGACCTGAGGGTGAGTACATTTTTAGCTAATTTTCATTTTTGGGTCAATTATTCCTTTAAATAGAATTCATCCCACAGCATTTATGTTCTGTGGTAATCAGCAACATGTGATAGCTTAGCAAATGTTTAACCCAGAATATGCTGATGTTGTTGTTGAAGCACAAACCAAGTATAACAGGCTTGTAACTCTGCCAGTGGCCTGTTTGGAAGGCTGTGATTGGCTGTTCCTGGATCAGCTCTCCATCAATGAACGGCCCCCATGTCTCAAAGACCTCCAGGAAACGGAAGGGGTTGATGATCTTAGAACCTTCAAAAGCACAGAATTAAATTTCAGTTTATTTCAGTGTTTGTACATGTTTATGTCTGATATGTGTTTATTGCCAGCCGCATCATTGTGCAGTCAGATATTTTTATTAATTGTTCACTAAATTATATATTTGACTGTTGTCCCAGATAACCATCTATCACTCTGTATGCTTCTTTGTTCACATAATAAAATCATTCATCATATTTATCCTTCATCATATGTATTTATTTATTTTGTATGTATTAAGGTTATGCTTTTGGTATTTCTATTAGTATTTTTTATATTTCTGTTTAGCTTAAATTTACTTTTACACCGTGTTCCAAATTATTATGCACATGCCATTTTTGTTTGTTTTTCCAAATCAGTCAGTATGATCAAGGATTAATTTTATCCTCAACTATTATTTTACAATGAGAATATTATTACATGTGAAAGAACTGATAATGTCAAAAGTTCTGTTGATATTTTGAGGAAAAAAACCCATAAAAAACAAAATGGTCAATGGTTATAATGAACTCAAAACAGAAATCTGTCATATGTTCTGCATGGACAGATCATTTTTCCAAAAATAAACACAATTTAAAACAAAAACCGCCCAACCTCCTAGATCTTCATTTTAAAGATGCTCCACAGGTTCTCAATAGGTTGGAGGTCAGGGGATGATGGTGGCCACACCATGATGTTTTCTCTTTTTATGCCAATAGCAATCAAAGAATCAATGGTGTTTTTTACAGCATGGGATGGTAAGTTATCCTGCATGAAAACTATTTTATTTTGGAAGGCACGATTCTTCTTTCTATACCATAGAAGAAAATGTTCTGTTAGGAACTCCACATATCTTGCAGAGGTCATTTTGACACCGTCAGGGCCTCTAAAGGGACCTACCATCTCACTTCCCAATATTCCAGCCCAAATCATCCCTCCACCACCTCCTTGTTGACGTCTCAGTCTTGTTGGAACAGGGTGGCCATTCACAAACCATCCAGAACTCCATCCATCTGGACCATCAAGTGTAGCACGGCATTCGTCAGTGAATAAAACTGTTTGAAAATAAGTCTTCATGCAATTCTGAGCCCATTGCAAACATGAGTTTTGGTTAGGGGTGGTGAAATGCAGCTTTATGTACAACTGCCAGCCTCTGAAGGATCCTGCATCGAGAGGTTTTTGGGACTCCAGAGATACCAACAGCTTCAAATACCTGTTTGCTTAATAAGCCTTTATCTGATCGAATTCTTCTGTGCTGTGAATCACTCACAAATCTTTTGACAGTTCGATGATCTCTTTTCAGTTTTCGCGATATATCAATTGTTTTCATGCCTGTTGCACTATTTCACGCTTTTCATCTTCAGAAAGATCTTTCTTCCTCCTCATATTGCATGAGAACTGTGACTTGCTTAATAATGTGGAACAACCTCTTTAAGTAGGTTTCCCTTTAACTAAGACCACCTGGCATATTAACTAATTAACTAACCTGTCTAAGATTGATAACAGTTATCTTAAAACATGAGAAATAAAACAAACAAACACGTTCTTTGAAAAAAAACTAAAACCTGAATATTTATTTTAATGAAATCCTACTGATATGTTACTTGCATAATAATTTGGAACACGGTGTATTTCAAATCATTTGAGTATTATTGAGGTAATATTTTGAATTTGTTTTTAGTTTTATTATTTTCTTTTTAGTTTTATTTAGTCAAAATTTCAGTTGTTTTTGTCATTTTTATTATTATTATTTTTTTTAAATATGTATATAGTTTCTAACACATTTTTATTTTAGTTTTTTAGATATTCTAGTACATCAAGTATTTATTAATTTTCATCTAATATTAAAATTTTATTTTACTTGAGCTTTATTTTAATTAATTTAGTTATCGGTAACACTGATGTGAGTATGTACCTGATTTAACCTGGGCGTTGAGCACGTCATGTGAGCTGAGAGAGCGCAGACAGGGCAGATCAAATGCTGAGCAATTAGTCAGTTTAGTAAAATCCCAGCCCAGTTTCATAGCATCCAATCTACAAAATAATAAGCACAATCAGCAGCAGCAGCTTCATCATGCTTTCTCTATTGTTCTATAGGCTAACGCTCTGTTCCAAAACATAGTGAACTGAAAGGCTTTATGGCATAGCTGTGCAACCAATGCAAATGGTAAGCAGAATTACACAAGACACGTTGTGTTGCTGAGATTCTAAAAAATTACAGAGAGAAGGCAATCCCAGAATGCAATGCAAATTTGTTGGCTCCGGGCCGAGGCAGCTGACCAGGTTTTGGGACAGAGCTTAAAGGGTTAGTTCACCCAAAAATGAAATTTCCGTCATTAATTACTCACCCTCATGTCGTTCCAAACCTGTAAGACCTTTATTCATCTTTGGAACACAAATTGAAATCCGAGAGCTTTCTGACCCCCCACAGACAGCAAGGGTCCTACCACGATCAAGGCCCAGTAAAGCAGTAATGACAGAATTTTAATTTTTGGGTGAACTAACTGTTTTGTGTGTGTTTTACCTGGTTTTCAGTGGCAAAGAGAACGGTAAACTCTGTATGGCTGCGTGTCTAAACAAAGACTTGCTGCTCTGCATCATCAGATGAAGACACACTGATTGGGCTCCAGCGCTCTCACTAAACAGAGTAACCTATACACACAGATATAATATACTGTAATTAGATGTCCACACTGTCGTCATTCATCCACCCCCATGTTCCCTGATACCTTATTTGGGTCTCCTCCAAAAGCTGCAATGTTTTCTTGGACCCAACGCAGTGCTGCCTGCTGGTCTAGAATCCCATAATTCCCCACTGCAGAGCTCTTGGGATCTTTGCCTGTGACTAAGAAGCCAAACGCACCTAAAAATTGACCAGAACATCTTAGGAAGTGGCTCAGTCAGATGTCATCATGTACACCAATATGGAAAATGAGTTTGACTAACCAAGACGATACTCCATGTTTACAACCACTGTGTTGCTATAGTTACTGATGAAGCGGCCATCATATAGAGGTTTGGAGGCGGAGCCAGCGATGAAGTCACCGCCGTGAATCCACACCATCACCGGCAGTGCTGTTACTACCGGCAATGACAGGTTGATGGTCACAGGAACAAAGACGTTTAGATACAGGCAGTCCTCGCTAACCTGTGCAAATGCACACATTCACATTCATGCATTAGGGTGTTGCTGTGGAATCGCTAAAGTGAGCCGAGTCTTTGTTTGCAATGTGGTTGCTATGGCGTTGTAGTGTGGTTGTCAGCGTGTTGCTATGCAGTTGTTAAAGTGTTCTGAGTCTTTCTTAGCATGGTCTAATGTGGTTGCTTGGTAATTTCTAAGTGGTTGCCAAGGCATTGATATTTGGTTGCTAAAGTGTTCTGCGCATTTTAAACATGTTGAAGTGTGGTTTCTAGATGGTTGACTGGGTGTTGCTATGTGGTTGCTAAATTCTTCTTAGTGTTTCTTAGTGTGTGTTGCTCTGTGACTTGAGTGTTTCTATGCTGACATGATCTGAGATTTGTTTTTTTTACACTATGTTCCAGTGTTGTTCCTAGAATGTTGCTATGTGGATGCTGAAGTGTTCTTAGTGTGTTGCTATGTGGTTGCCAGGGTTTTATTATGTGGTTGCTGGAGTGTTCTTAGTGTTTCTTTGTGTGTTGCTATGTGTTTTCTAGAGTGTTGCTATGTGGTTGCCAGGGTGTTGCTATGTGGTTTCTACAGTAGATTGTTGCTATGGGGTTGCCAGGGTTTTACTATGTGGTTACTGGAGTGTTCTGAGTGTTTCTTTGTGTGTTGCCATGTGATTTTCTAGAGTGTTGCTAAGAGGTTGATAAAGTGTTCTTTCTTAGTGTGTTGCTATGTGGTTTCTAGATTGTTACTAGGTGGTTGCCAGGGTGTTGCTATGTGGTTGCTGGAGAGTTCCGAGACTGAGATCTGAAACTCGAACCCACGACCTTCAGGTTACAAGACTCTCTATCCATTAGGGCACGACTGCCCCCATAGTGTGTTGCTATGTGCTTCCTAGAGTGTTGCTAGGTGGTTGCCAGGGTGTTGCTATGTGGTTGCTGGAGTGTTGCTATGTGGTTGCCAGGGTGTTGCTATGTGGTTACTGGAGTGTTCTGAGTGATTTTTTATTTTTCAATGTGGTTTCTATATTCTTGCTATGGGGGTTGCCAGGGCATTGCTAGGTTAATAAAGTGTCCCTATACAGTATATATCCATTTAGTACAAACGACATGGCAAATTACATTATTGAGATCAATAGTTTTGAAAAACCTCTAACCTTAAAAATGAGCACCTGTAACACAAGAATTTTTTTATTGGTGCTCAAGCCTTCAGGACACTAAATATATCAATGTAATACACACTATGATCGTCTAAATGCACTGTTTAAATTTGTGGACGGTATGCAAAGGTGAGTGTTTCATACCTTAGGAGGACACATCCGAGAGAACTCACCAGCACACACCTGCATGCAAGCAGAACGGGGAAATGTGGCATCATAAGTGTACGTCCAAGGTGACACGGGTGAAGGAGGAGCCCAGCGTTTGTCCCCCACAGGAGGGTCTGCATATGGAATCCCATAAAACACATGAGCTTTATCCAGAGTACGGCCACGAACTCGCCCGAGGTGTGTGATGACCACTGGATCTCCACTAGAGGTATCATCCAAGGCTTCAGACGAGGTGTGATCCATTGAATTAATCATGCATTCACCATCACATCCCACCTTATTCAACTTCTCATCCATCTCCGGCTCCTTGTGTACAATATTATCACCTTCACAATTATTTTTATCACATTCAGTTCTGGTTGATATGGAATCAGCTACTGAATGCACATCAATCGTTTCAGCCACAGGGTTTCTTGAAAATTCATCAGCACTAGCATAAAACTCTAGACTCTTAAACAGGTTTAAAGCGGGTTCATTTACAAAAACATCATCCAAGCTCTCATGTGTTTCATTATGTTCAGTGTTTGGGATGTTGAACATCATTATCCGAGTCCCAGTTTGTTGAGTTTCACTTTTCAGTCTTCCTCCCACAATTGGCATCATTGATAGTAGTAGCGTGACCACAATCAATGTAGTGCCAAACAACACCATGATGGCTTTTGAAACCAAAGAGTCAATCACAGTAGAATTAGTTAGTTCCACTTACTTCAACAGGAGAATCTCAGCTGCCTAGATCCACAAACAGATGCTTGAAGAAAGTTTTATGCTGTAAAATCCCGTTATTACCTTCCCGTAACTGTCTTTTGTCTCCAGTCAGCAAACAGCGAGTGTAGAGGAATCCGACTGTGGCTTGTGCGACTGTTGAATTTCGCGTGACATCAATGAGACTGACCTGCATTCACAAACATTTCTCTCTCACAGTCAAGACTCGTTCACAAGGACGCTATTGTGAAACAAATCAGATTACTGGCAGTGAGAGTTCAGGGTACTGCAGATGTACAGGTCAAGCTGGAAACTAATGTTTTGTCTATGTATATACAACAGAATTGATTACGAAAGTATAAAAGCAGTTTTATCAACTATTTACACTTATTTCGCCTCAGTTAGCTGCTTGTGCTTTAACTTCTTCAGCTCAGTCAGCCTAGTAGCTACCACTACTGTTGTCAGTGTACTTCTGTGTAGAGATAACTCACAAAGGCACAGGAGGCAAGAGTCCAAGGAAGGTAACCGAGACTAAAAAAAAAAAAAAAAACTGGAAAGGATCGATCGAGGAGAAATGAACTAATTAACAAGCCAGAAGCAAGGATGGGGAGTAGTTACATGTAACGGAATTACGTAATTTTAATTACAAAATAAATGTAACTGTAATCTGTACAAAGGCGGTCACATCTGAATATTTTCACACACACAGATTTGATTGATTTCTTTCTGAAATTGCATTGACTGCTCTAAAATGTGAGAGAACAATGTTTCAGTAGTTTAGGACACAAGTTGATTTGATAACTGGTTTATTTCCTATTTGAGATTATGCTTTATTTTTTAATTAACTGGTTTTGTCCAAGGCATTGTTAGATGCCAGTGTTTCCTGTCATAGCTTTGCAAAAGGTTTGATTTCAAAAACAGTATCATAGCTATTAAACTATATATTTTTATGACTTTAAATCTGTATTTAATGTCAGAAAAATTTCAAAGTAAAAAGAGGTGCTAAAGTCTGATTTTGTGGTGCTGTGCTTAGAAACATTTTGAAAAGTCATCAAATTTAGAAAGGTAATCAATCAAATGTAATCAGTTACATTACTCAGATAAAGTCATTGAAATAGTACACTACTTATTACATTTTAAATAGGGTAACTTGTAATCTGTAACCTATTACATTTCCAAAGTAACCTTCCCAACACTGGCTAGAAGCAATGACAAACTAAAGAAACTAGATCAAACAGAAATGCAAACAATAAACATGCTAAAAAAAAAAAAGGAAACTGAGATTTTCTGAAAATAAATAAAAAATGCCATTTGTACAGAAATACAAATCTTTTTTTCTGAATTAAAATGTATTTTGATATTGTTTGTCTGGCTTAAAGCAAAAAAAAAAAAAAGTTTTAAAAAGAAAATTTTGCATTAATAGGTTATTTTAGGCATTTTAAAAAACGTATTTTGGCATAATTTAAAGTTATTATTTAAAAAAATCCTTCATGATATTCATGACTGAATTTTGTATTTATTTATTTTATTTAATGATGTAGATGTATACTCTCACATGTATTCCTTGTGTCCGAAATATATTATTGATTTTTGCTTAATGGGTACACTTGACCATCATTAAAAGACTTTTTTTTTTTAATTATTATTATTTTTAAATCAAAAATTGTTTAAACATTTTTCAGAAGCCTATGAAACATTTTTATGAAATGTTTTTGTCAAGAACTTGACTCATGCATTTTTAACTAGATTCTTAAAATATTTCTCAATTTCTTCATCTCTGACATCCTTATGTGTCATTAGCCCAGGTGTACAGACATCTTAAAATAATGACACATTACTCATGCACTAAGAGAGCACTGCTTATTGATTACTCAGAAACATAAACACACAACTACTTCAAAACATAATTCATAACTCGTGACTCATAGCTGTTCTCACTCACGGCCTACAGTGTGCTATACGTACGCCCGTTTCCATGGTGACTGTAATATCATCAGGAATGTGTCGTGACTACGTTGGTTATATGTGTGTGTGTGAAACACACAACAGCTGAATTCACAGGCACTGTACTGATGTGTATCTTCACTATCACACACAGTCATATTCACACTTCATAATCCTGAGAGGTTGTAACACACTTTAGAAATGAGATTGAGTCTGAAGGCTAGAAAATCACACAGAAGACAAGCAGTAAGAGTATAAAATATCAACCCAAGTTTATTCAACTAGCACTTTTATGATGGCAATTCAGTAAAGTGAAAATTCCAGTTTTCTAAATGCATTTACAGGCCTATGGAACTAAAATAAATGATTTACACACAGCAGAAAAGAAAACTATACATGTATATTTATAGACAGATTTTTTTATTATTATTTCAGTGATTGCTAATTTAATATCCAACCATAACGAAATTATGGAGAGATGCAAATTTTAAGGTGGAACAGGTTCGCAGGATGACATTAATGTGTTGCATAAAAGTGGAGTAGCCAGCAAACTCCTAGTAGACACAGTCCAAGATTAGCCAGCCAGTGGGAAATACTGTAGGCTGAAGAGGGTGGGCCATAGTCCCACCCAGGGAACCAATCATATCCTGTAAAGAGACATCACAGCATATGTGAGCAAGATGTAGGTTTGAAAGACGTCATACTGGGAAATATATGCAAAGTGGATATAAATATGGAAATGACAAATAAAGTCTAAAAAGATTAGATTGGCATGAAGATATTAAGATATTTTAAATATCAGAATCAGAATGAGCTTTATTGCCAGGTATGTTTGCACATATGAGGAATTGGTTTTGGTGACAGAAGCCCCACAGTGCAACAGAATGACAGCAACAAGACACAGATAACAAAAAGAATACTATACAAATATACAAAATAGACAATGTGCAAAATAGCACAAACACAATATACAAAATAGACAATTTAGTATGTACAGGTATGTTAGGTGCAAATTTGAAATGTAATAAGTATATGTGTTAAATAAATAAATGCATGATAGTGATAGTATTTTGTTTCACATTGTTATATAATCATGATTGTCTAAAAAGCTCCTTGTGAAAAGTGCTATACAAATAAAATTGACTTGATATTTTTGTGATGTATTGTCAAATAGTCCAAAAACATACTAAATATATTTTGAATTTAGTTACATCTAAATTAACTGGTTTATTCAAGTCAAATATATTACTTAATATGGTTTCATAAAACTGACTACACTGTAAAAAAGTGTAGTACGTTTTACAAGACAATACTATTTAAAATTGCACATTTAATTCAATGGGCTGAAATTTACTAGCAATTTCTAAATAAATTTTTTTTTTAAATCACACCATTTTTTTCAGTGTACATGAAATCATTATATTACACAAATTAGTCATTTTAAGAGTAAGATCAGGTAGACATCCTGTAGTTCCTCTGTACAGTGAATATGAACAGGTTTTATTGAAATAATAATCTAAATATAAGATTAATAATAATATTAAAATATATTATTATGAAAAATAATATTAATATTATTATTTAATATAAATGTTATGTAATGTAATTTAATGTTTTATATATATATATATATATATATATATATACACACTGTAAAAGTGCTAAGTTGACTTAACTTAAAGAATTGAAACCCGTTGCCTTAAAATTATTAAGTAAATAATAATGAAAAAAAAAGTTAAGTAAATTTGACAATTCACTTAACTTATTTTTTTAAATGATCATTTACTTAAAAATTTTAAGGCAACGGGTTTCCTCAATTTTTTTAAGTTAGTCAACTTATCACTTTTTACAGTGATATATATATATATATATATATATGTATGTGTGTGTTATTTTGATGTTTCATTGTGAAAGCTCTTACTACAGACGTTGTCTCGGCAGATCTCTGACCCACAACCGCTGCAGGCCACGCCTGCTATATATGGAGTAACACCATGAACGTGTCCCCTGTAACAGAGCATGTTAGAATAACTTTACTAAACATCGCCACAAGAGGCAGACATAGCAATATTATGACCTGCGCTGAACATTACTATGTATTTGCAACTATAAATCGAGAGATTCATGGTCATAACCACCATAGATACAAAGTCAATGTGTTCCCTATGGTAAATATATACACTCTTAAAAATAAGGCTTCTTTATTGGCATTGATAATTCCATGAAGAAGCTTTAAAAATGGTTCTTTATAGTGGAAAAACGTTCTTTAGATTATTCAAATGTTCTAAGAAAAAATGGCTCTTTATAGTACTGTTTGCCAAAAATGGTTCTTCTGTAGTACAACTGGGTTCTAAACAAAAACACACAAAAAAAAAAACTGTATATATTTTTTTCATTTCTTGAACCCCCTATAGTTTTGAACATTTGGTTGCATTTTTGCAAATATAAAGTCTAACTTACGTATCGCCATAGTTGCACACAAAAATAGTGGATTCTGGGTGAGAGGAGAAGTTTTCGATTCCTTTAGAGCACACATTTACAGCACAGCCCATCTTGAAGCTTGTAGACCACATTAACTGAAACATACAATACGTGCACAAATACATAAGGTCGATAAACAAACCTTTGATTTTCATTCCTGAAAAATATTCACAGCTGAACATACCTGTGCGTAGTGGCCACACAAGCGTGAGCAGTTGTTATTTCTGAGTGAGTAAGCTCCTTCTTTGCTCCATCTGTGTATGGCATTCTCCACTGAAAAGGCTGAAAACGGAGACCCCAGCCAGATGTTCTCGCCCATCCACCCGAACAGCGGGTGCCCAAAATGTGCCAGCCCAGGGTGATGAGAGGCCTTGCAGTGTCTCGCTCGGTCTCTGGCACCTTTGGCCAATTCATTGTCCCAGGACTGTGAACAAACACACAAACAATGCTCCAAATCAATTAAATTACAAAACATAGATACTGTATATAACTGACATGATTAGATGAAAAAGCGCCATTAAAACATATTAAAGCAACATTCTTTAGTGTCTGAAAAATATGGTCCTGTTATTATTTAAATTCTCAATCTCTTTAAAGCAGGATGGATTTTGATTGGCTGGCAATGTTTTTGTCGTTCATCATGTGGGAAAAAAATAGTTTCCAACATTTCAACGAGTGATTCCAATGTTACTCTTTGTGGTTTTCGTAATAGTTATGATGTGAATTCACAAAGATTCTCAAAGAATTAGAACAATTATTAAAACTTTATCGTTCTTTGTGTGAATTCGATTTATTCCAGAATATTTGATTCTGAAACACTTTAGCTACTATGTACAACTGGTTGTTCTGTGCTAAAATATTTCACTTATTTGAACCAATTCAGCCACAATCATTTGCTTACATATTACTAATATGCTTATATTAGCAACATTAAAAAACACTGGTTATTAGATCAAATGAATAACACATTTCAAATGATCACTGATGAAGAGATATCTGATAATATCTTTCCAGAACCTTCTTCAGGCACCATCACAATCAGAAAGACCCTTTGTTTTCTTTTCATTCTTCTACTACTACTAAAACAACAACAACAACAACAACAATCCAGATCAATACACACACAATAAGGAGCCTTTCCTTTCCACTCATCTCTCCATTGCCATGGCAACCAGAATTATGGTTGTACATATTTTTATGCTGAAACCAAACACTGAGACAAAAACAAAATGACATGCTGTTAGCATAAGATATATTACCATGAGAGTTTAAAATGTGGAACATGGAGACAACGGGTTTCACAGACAAACACGTAAACACACAAATGTAGATGAACATGAGTAAACAAGATGAGTAAATAACATGCAAACTGTGCGAATGATTATGAACACATAAATACTATCAAGAATGATTAATCTGAAAGCAAACATGAAATACCTGCGTCCTGAACACCTGTCTTACCATTGAGCGCGCGCTGGCCGCAGGTGGAGCGATGCGCGAGCGCTGCGTGTTATGCGCCAGCACACACCTGCGGATGAACTCGGGCTCCGTTATTCCCGGTAAGAGCGCCAGAACGCCGCAGGAGCCGTACAGAAGCACAGACATCCGTAAGAGGAGACCGCCGAGAGAGTCCATGGCAGGAGACTGTCCTGAGCCGAGCTGCTGCTTCGCTCTGGATAAATGAGTCAATGGAGCATCACTGCAGGAGACGCGCTGACCTGTGCGTCATGGTGCTGTGGATTTGCCCACTCTCTATCTCTCCCTCTCTGTCTGTCGCTCTCTTTCTGTGTCTGTCTGTCTGTCTTTCTTGGTACAGGGGCTTTTTAAAGGACTGAAACGCAACCGCCCACATGTCACGATAAGATGAGATGCGCGGGACTCTTTGTCTTCTTCCCTCACGCACGAGTTCACGCGCACGCACAAGCTTGTCCAAATGTAAATTTAAGCGTGAGGCAAAAATGGCCATTTTGCCATATTTAGCCCGTTCGTATTTAGAACGTCTATTTAAAAAACACATTTAGAATTATTTTTGTCCGCTAAATACATTAGTTTAAGTTAATTTATTGTCGATTTAGATGAACGTATTAAAGGTTTTAATGAAAATTATTTAAATGCAGTAGTGTTGTGTAAGTGAATATTGTTTAAAATGTTTAGAATAATAATGGTTGTTTTCAAGGAATATTGCTTTTAATCACAGATTTAATTTAATAATAAATTAATTATTTTATTTGAATGTGCTGCTCTTTTATTTAGCCCTTCATTCTTTCTTTCAAGATTTTTTGTTTATTTATTTTTTTGATAATATTTAGATCTTTTTTTTTATACCTATTCACGGGATAGGCCTATACTATAGGCTACTCTAAATCTGCACATTTTTATACATTTGTGTAATTACATTTAAAATTTTGGGTCTTAGTGGCATATTTTAATTTACTACATATTTGTCTGTATTTTGCTTACTTAATTATGTCTCATTCCTTATCATAGTCTTCATTAATGCATTAACAGTGTATTTGTTAATTGGTATTTTGTGCAGGACGTTTCAGACTACATTACCCACAATCCTTTCATGAGCACAGTCACGTGTGTTGAGTTTAAAATCACCACAGCAACGGGAGCGCGGAAGAGAAACCTGTTAATTTGAGCAACCATTTGCACAACTATTTAGATAAATAGTGGACACTGGACAGCACCACTTATAATGAAAGCAAACGTGAAATCTTCACCTTTACAGAAAAGTATGCAGCAGGTAAGTGCGCAATGCCTGTAATGGCTTTTTAAAACGAACAGGTGTTAATTATTCTGTCAATTTACATGTATGTTTATGTCAAAAGCCAACGATAACTGGAGCAGACCGCGGGCCGAGGCCAGCAGAGTAAGTTTAGAGAAATAAGAAAAGCTTACAAACACATATAATAATTATCTGTAGAACCATGAGTTGTTCATTAATTATTTATGCAAGTTATGTAATAATTAAATATCTCACAGAGTTCCAGCGTTAAAGTTAGAGACCCTGCAAGACACGGAGGAGGAGGTGGGATAACAAGACACGATGCTGTGTAGTTTATTAACTTGATTATGAATCCTAGTGGATTTAATGTTACTGTACATGTCATTTTAAACAGCTTTTCCCCATAATTCCAAAGGATGCTGCTGTCAAGATTGTCCCTGGAGCTCTGACAGCCATGAGCTGGGGCTCTCCAGCCTCCACTGAATCAAAGCAGGTGCTCATTCAAAATGATCCTAAATCACCTAAAAATTGCAATTCTGTTTCTTGCAATACTCCTTTTTTCTTCTTCTTCTTCTTCTGTGGAACAAAGAATGCTTTTGAAGTGCTGCTTTTTTTCTCCAGCGCAATTACAATGAATGAGGCTTTCAGGCTTCAAAGCTTACAGTCTGTTCCTCACATAAAACATGTTTTTCCCCACATAATACATCTTTATATCTGCTGTATATCAGTGTATTTTAGTATAATTGAGATACTATTATAGTTTTTATTAATATTTTGAATAAGTTTTTATTTAGTATACAATAAACAATAGCTAGTTTTTATATGTATAGTTTTTGTATTTTATACATTATTTTTATTTTTTTATTTATCTATTTTTAAATATGTCTATTTCGTTTGTAGAATTTTTTTATTTCAGTTTTAGTGTGTTGTTTTATAGTACAAGTTTAACTAAATTAAATAATGCCAGGCTGATTTTTTTTTTTTATTTAATTTTAGTTTCTTTTATTTCAAGTAACATTTTTTTATGGTTTTAGTTCCCTATAATAACCCTGCTGTATATAACTACAACTGTATATGTGACCCTGGACCACAAAACCAGTCTTAAGTGTCTTTTAATAGCTGAATAAACAAGCTTTCCATTGATGTATGGTTTGTTAGGATAGGACAATATTTGGCTGAGATACAACTATTTGAAAATCTGGAATCTGAGGGTGCAAAAAAATCAAAATATTGAGAAAATCACCTTTAAAAAAGTTTTTCTACATTTACGGTACGAAATTTACAAAATATCTTCATGGAACATGATCTTTACTTAATATCCTAATGATTTTTGGCATAAAATAAATTTTTTAAATTTTGACCTATACAATGTATTTTTGGCTATTGCTACAAATATACCCCAGCGACTTAAGACTGGTTTTGTGGTCCAGGGTCACATATAACTTAAGTGGTTAGGTTAAGTGTCTTGTGCTTTTCCCTCCCAGTGTTTTGCGACAGAGATGAAGGACTCAATTAAAAATCAGGTGTCTGCTGTGGATAATGGGGTATCACTTCAGCTGAGATACAGAGTCCAGACACAGAGAAGTCCACTGTCTAGTCACAAACCCAACCTAGATTCATCCCACTTCACCTGTAAAATCACAGCACAAACCAACTACAACCAGTCCGACACTGTACGACCAAACAGCAAGATGAGGGATGCGGTGAGTTCTGCAAACTTTAGCTTTGAAATAAGCACAGTGGTCAGGATAGATCATTTTTACTTCATAAGTTAAATATATACAAAAACGTTGACATTTTATTTTATCCATACATTTATCATGTTCCTACACAAAAGCAATTTATAACTTTATTTTTAATGATATTTTATATAATTTTTATTTTATTTATTTTTGTATATTTTTTTCACACATTTATTATGTTTCCACACAAAAGTAGTTACTTTTTGACATCTACTCTGTTGACCTCTGTTCAGGCCAAACATCCTCTGCTACATGTATTTGGTTTTTGACCAGAATTTGTTGTCTCCCCCTGGAGGAGGGTGTTTGTTATGCTCCAGAAGTGAGCACATATCTTGATTGGATGATAAATTTATGTGTTTGTGAGTAGGAGGAGCTTACCGAGGACAGGAAACTGCAAGCAGTAATTGAGCAGGTTATGGTGGATCAGCTGTCGAGGTCAGTATCTCTCTTTCTCTCTCTCTCTCTGTTCTCAGTTTGTGGTGAGTAATAACATCGTGAGGTTTCTCCGATGCTCACGCAGGGCTGTCATTAGCGATCCGGAACAGAATGCTGTGTCTGTCAGTCCCACGAGTGTCCCACCACGCTACAGGAGAACTCTTCACCACACTAAGTAAAACCCACACACATACATGACTCAGATACTAAACGCTCTCTTTCTACCCTTCTGTTTCATACTCATGGATTTGAAGAAGGTCATAGTGGTTACGTCCCCACTTTCATTTTTATTTTGATATTTTTATACATAATAGATGTTTTTGCTAAGGAAAGCACCACTATTGCTATTATTGCTCACACTGATTTAAACAAACTACTAATCTTAAACTTTGGCAAACGCATATCAGCATGCAAAAAAATCACTCTGGACACCTTCACAACCACATAGTAACGCCTTTGCAACTACCCACAAGCACTCAATAATCGTGATGGCCAGTTTTGCAAGAACCACTCACATTATCTTTAAAAATTTAATAGCATAAAAGCATAAAAGTAAAGTTCTCAGTTAGAATCCTGGAATTGTGTTGTCCAACATAGGTAAGAATATACATTTCTAATATAATGTCAGTTTACATATTGATTTTACTACCTCAGATAAAAGCATCTGCTAAATCAATGTTTCCTAAACTTTGGGGATTTGAGAGGGAACAACAGGGGGTTCAAGAGTTAATGAAAGGCTAATAATTAATTAATAAAAATTTAAAATTATGTGTTTAAAATAAATAAATAATTTAAAATCAAAACCAATCAAAATAAAACATTTACTAAAAGATAAAAGATTTTGTTTGTTTACCTGTATTTCGGGGACCATTAACTAACAGAAAACTGTGAACATGCAAATGTGTTGTTACATTATTGAAATGTTAACTTAAAACAATTTATTTCGAGTATTTGAGGTATTTCAAGTATTTTTGAGTAAATATTTTAGGTCAGAAGGGTTCAGCTGACAAAAATTTTTTTTAGAACTATCTGTTGAAAGAAAGAAAGAAAGAAAATACATGTTTAAAGCAGTGGTTTTGAACCTCAGTTTCACAATAAAAACAAATTACAGACTCATTCGACATCATTTTCACTGGTCCTGTCTTGATCCACCAATAGATAATTTTACTAGGCTGCTGTTTGTTTGCACTTCATTGCAATTATCTAGAATGCTACTTGAAACTCTAATTAAGTATCAATAACTCATCTAAAAAAACCACAAGTTACATTTACAGTAAGAAATTAAAAAATGGAGGGCTTTTGTTGAACTCAAAGTGCGGCAAAGAACCATTCTAATTAAATCGAGTTCAGATTTGTCATCACTGCAGAAAAATCACCCTTTCGCAAGCTTATATTTTGCTTTTGGTAAAACTGTGATTTATGCTATTCAGGTTTCGTTTTATGTCTACAGAGTAAAAACTCGGATGTCTTTAACAGAGAACATCTTATCCAACAAGCTCTGCTTTCAAGCCAGGATTTTATCAAGGTAATTACAGCTACTTACTTACTTACACCTTTTTTTAGTGGTTTTATATATATATAATTCGCATGTGTTCGATATATAGGTGTGGACGTGAGGCGTGTCGAAAACTGATTGGCTTCTTTTTCACATGTGACCAAACACTGACCGTGTATGAGTACCGAAATTTTGGTAAAAACAGGTAAGGCTGAAACTCTTTGCATTTATACAGTTACAAGTCACACATAGTTTTCCTAAACATTTAAAAAAAGTTAGTTGTTAATCAAACCTCTTTCAGATGGAACGCACTGCCCTTTATCGCGCGTGGTCTGTATTTGAACAGAGGGAGGCCGTACTGCCTGCAGGACATCTCACAGGTTCAACGCACTCATCATCTGTCACACACACACACACAGACTAAAATTAATTCATTAACACTCTGCCTACATCACCCAGGGTGCCGAGCTTCGTTTCTGTGCAGACGGCCCACACCTCCCCCAAAGTCTGAGACAGCAGCCTTGCCTGACCCTCAGAGTTACTGATGTGGATGACACAGCCAAGGGAGCCCTGCTGTATGTACCATTTACGCACACACACACACACACACACACACACACACACACACACACACACACACACACACACACACACACACACACACACACACACACCAACCCTACACCTAAACCTACCCCTTACAGGAAACTGTCTGCATTTTTAGATGGAAAAAAAAAACACCATTTAGTATGTTTTTTAAGCCTTTTGATTTACGGGGACATAGGCAGTGTCCTCATAAAACATCCTTCAAATTGTAATACCTCTGTCATACCCATGTCAATATACAAATTTTGTCCTCGTAAATCACAAAAACCAGTACATATATACACACAGAGACACAGACACAGAGAGAGACAGACAGACAGACAGTGTGTGCAAGTGAAAGGGCTCAGAGTGTTTCTTTTGCACAGAACTCAGTTTGGGGAAACTCTGCTTCATCTCTCTGAAGAGGAAATCAATGATCGAAACACTCTAAAGGAAATTCAAGGTTAATACTTAACACAAGCCTTTCTCTTACACACAACCATTTCCTATTGAAATGCATAAATATTCATCCAGAATGTTTCTCACCCACACAAACCTGTTTATAAGGTGATGTCATTTTCAATGTTAAAATTGGAGCTGTCAAAATTTTTAATCAGATTAATTGTATGAAAATCAATCAGTTGGTAAGGTCGGTTAGATTTTCTGTTGTTTTTGAAAGAAATCGCTTATGCTCACCAAGGATGCATTTGTTTGTTCAAAAAAAAAAAAAAAAAACAGAAGAAAAAAAACAGTAATATTGTGAAATATTATAACAAAGTAACTGCTTTCTTTTTTAACATATTACATTTAAAATGTAATTTATTTCTGTGATGCAAAGCTGAATTTTCAGCATCATTACTCCAGTCTTCAGTGTCACAGAAATCATTCTAATATGCTGATTTGCTGCTTAAGAAATATTTATTATTATTATCAATGTTGAAAATACTGTAGTTGTGCTGCTTAATATTTTTGTGGAAACCGTGATACATTTTATCAGGATGAATAGAAAGTTCAAAAGAACAGCATTTATTTAAAATCAAAATCTTTTTAAGAAATCTTTTTTAAATAGAAAACATAAATATGACACTTTTCATCAATTTTATGCATTCTTGCTGAATAAAAGTATCAATTCTTTTAAAGTATTTTACTTTCACAGCGCTTGTTTGTAAATATAATTGTGCAAACGGTTATATGAACAAACCAAATCAAATTTATCAGTCTGGTCTTGCACCATGAGAATGACATTTTTAAGATGTCCTGTGAAGTTAAAAACACATATTTGGGTTACTTGAAATTACACACTTCACCTTAAAGTGACTGTGTACTCTTAGGGCTACATAACTAATAATTACCAGCCACAGAATGCTTGAATTGGAATCCAGCGTTCTGATTGGTGGATGTTTTACAGGTGCAGTGCGCGATAGGCTGAAGGGACATGCGGTCCGAAACCTGATCAATCTAGGAAGAGATCTGCAGAACTTACATCTAAAGTCTGATAGTATGCAGAAAAAAGAGCTGCTCGGACGATCTCTGATGGAACAGCTGTGCCTCACTCAGCAGGTTAAGAGAAATACAATCATTCATCATTATCAGCAATTTTTTTGCATTTCCCCCTCTATCTATCTGTATCTATGTATGTATCTATCTATCTATCTATCTATCTATCTATCTATCTATCTATCTATCTCTCTGTACAGCAGAAATGATGAGGCTGTAGGAAAGCAGCAGGCATATTGATGTAGGACATTATTTTAGCGTGTGGAGTCGTTACGTTAGCATGTGCCGTGTGTGACAGGACTTCGAGGCGGTGTGGAGGATTGTGAGTCGGCGTGCAGAGGGGAGGGTGCACCCCGCTGATGTGATGCGTGCCGTTACCGGGGAGATGAGCGAGAACAGAAAAGCCATCTTCCTGAAGGTAACAGACCCAAGAGGTCCTCGCTGCAGCCTGTAGCACGATGACGTAGCTGGATCAGATCCAATACGTATTGGATGTTTGACGCGCATGCGCAGTATTTGATTTGAATGCGCATGCGCATAGTGGGGCTGTCATTGAAGCTAGTATTTAATGTAAATTAAACTGTAATTACGAGATATGTGTTCATATTCAAACTTTATTTAAGCAACAATGGCGTAGTTTTGAATGAAAGAGTGTGGTATATAAGGTATGTTTTTTTTTTTTTTTGGTTCGTTTTGGAAATAAAAATCTACTACTTACAATTTAGTTTGTACTTTATGAAAAAATGGGGTGTAACTATTGTCTTTATTTTTTCTTCTGATAGTCTTATAGTTCTGTCAATAATGCGTTCATGAATCAAATATTATTTTTCGTTCTCACTCTCTGTGCTATACGTGACAGAGTATAAAAGTTATAGGCCTACTAAAATATGCGGACATCTTTTTTTATACCATATAAAAATAAAAAGAAGAAAAACAATCCTGTCAGTCGGGCTTCTGTTAGCCGATAGACCCGTTATCCTGGGTTATACCAGGTTTTGACAGTTTAATCCCATGTCCAACAAATAAATACACACATGGTTGGGGACAAGGCGTATTATTAACACAAAGATAATCATTTCTTTTTTTGTGTGTGTTATATGCAAGTGAAATCCCCGGAGATAGACCTAATGGCTAAAAACATAAACCTTCCATTCAGTTACGAGAGCTCTCTCTCTCTCTCTCTCTCTCTAGGGAGACTTTTTTTTTTTTTTTTTTTTTTTCTGAGTGTATTGTATCAGAAGACAGTGTGAAAATAAACTAATAATACATTTCTTTGACCTGACTGAGGCGTTATTAGCGAGGTAAAGTCTTACAATTTAATGAAAAAATTAATTTAATGGTTGTTTTTTTATCATTATTGAAAATGTTTGTAATACCTATATTATAATAATATAAAATCTAAATAAACAAAATGGATCGGCATTAATCTAATATCCCCAATTAAATTTACTTTATTGTGTGTACAGAGGTTCTGGACAGAAATTCATATTTGACACTGCCAAAGAACATACAATAAACAATATACATACAGTTACATATACTAAAACACATGAAACACACATTACCCTAATCAATTTATATAATAAATGTAAATAAACATGACGGATACAATCAAAAAGACATTTAGGCTAAATCTGTCAGAGTCTGACAGATTTGAATTTGCTGAGATCTGAATTAGCTATTTACAGTGCAACCTCTGCATATCAATCATGTTACAGTGCTTGTTGTATCCTTATAATAATGGATACAACACTGATCTGTGCATCCTGGCGATAACATATGAAATGCAGGCTATTCAAAAAAAAAAAAAACGACGAAAACATCATGGATGATTTTAATGATTTTAGACATTAAAGTTTTTTCATTGTAATGTAATGTAGGTCATTGCTAATTGTAATGTAAGTCAAAAACCCTTGCTACATGTACTGCGTTAGACTTCACTTAGACCAAGTCGTTAGACTTAAGTCGCTGTGGATAAAAGCATCTGCAAAATGATTAAATGTAAATAAAAATATGAATTTACTCGAGACCTACTACAGCGCATGCGTGTAAAACATCCACTGCGTAGTGGATATAGTCCAGCTATGTCATTGTGCTACAGGCGCAAGCGAGGACAGACTCCAAGAGACCAGCCAGACTGCTTTCGTCCTCCAGAGGATGCCCTTGAGCTCTGTGACATATTGAGTTTCCATTCTGGCCATTTGTTGCTGTTTTGAATGTTTGTATCTTTCTCTTTTTTTAGGTTTATGTAAAGCTGGACCCAAATAAAACCGGCTCCATCTTCCTCAGTGATATTGAAAAATTCTATAGAGGCAAACAAGAGTCTGACGCAGCACTCGGTGAGCCACTGATCATTTAGTCTCTTGCTCGCAGACAGAAGTATTATAGTTGTGTTTATTCAGTGTGAGTCAATATTTCATAACAAATATTGAGTGTTAAACCTGTGGCACTTAAGTATTCATTTCCAAAAAAGCTGCAGAGTTCATTTTACAGATAGGCTTATGAAACTCTTGCATAAGCGTATCTGAGTTTCACTCTACAAGAGTAAAGTTACTGCATAGGCCACATGGATGATTGATGTTTATTAATTTATTTCCATTCTTATGTCAAACTGTTGACAGAAGCCGATCTGAACCCTGACTTCCTGACCTTCGTACGGGACGCAGGAAAGCTCACCAAGACCGTGTCCTATGCCGAGTTTGAGGACTATTATGAGGGTCTGAGTCTTGAAATCCCTGATGATGAAGAATACATCAACAATCTGAGAGCTACATGGAGTATCTGAGGGCATCTGCCTTTTTTTATAGAAGGACACTTTCTGAATATGAGTGAAATCTTGAGCTATTATGTTTGTCACTATATGTTATTCTTCATATTCATATTATATTATGATATGCGGTGTTGTATATTGTATAGCACAGTGTAGAGTACAATTAAAAAATTCAGGGTCAATAAGATTAATACTTTTATTCAGCAAGGATGCATTAAATTGATCAAAAGTGACAGTAAAGACATTTGATACAAAATGAATGATCCAAAAGATTTCTATTTTAAATAAATGCTGTTCTTTTGAACTTTCTGTTCATCCTGATAAAATCACAGTTTCCACAAAAATATTAAGCAGCACAACTATTTTCAACTTTGATAATAATAATAAATTTTTCTTGAGCAGTAAATCAGCATATTAGAATGATTTCTGAAGGATCATGTGACACTAAAGACTGGAGTAATGATGCTGGCAATTCAGCTTTGCATCACAGAAATACATTATATTTTAAATGGATTGAAAAAAGAAAATTGTTAATTTAAATTGGATTAATATTTCACAATATTACTGTTTTTACTGTATTTTTGATCAAATAAATGCAGCCTTGATGAGAATAAGAGATTTCATATTGATAAATTCAACTTCTCTTTGGACTGGCACATGCTAACAAGTTTTAATTCATAAATGAATGTTTAAAAATATTAAATGACTGTTAACTTGAGTAACAATTTGTATTGATTTTATTCTATCTACCATAATATCTGTACATATACAAACCTTAATATGAAAGGCTATGTAAAAAAGAAAATTCACAGATGAATCATGTGTCCAATATGGACATATATGCATGCATGGCATCAAAAAGCTATTTGTGGAAGGGCTCCCTCTGTGTCAATGGCCATTAGACAGTCCATTGCCTGATCCATTAGAGTAGGTGTGTGTGTAGTCTTCCTCAGAACCCTCCTCATCCTCTTCTTCATCGCTGCGCTCATCACCCTTCAGCTAAAGAGAATGAAAGAGAATTAATCTTGTGCATTTAATCTGCAAAGTACATACACGCACATTTACATTTTTAATAAACTGATTGTTTTATTATTATTTTGGTTTTGTTGCTGTTTAATACATGAAGAAAAGACCTACCACTCATTAACTGTAGTAAAATCACTAAATGCAGATACTACTTTATTTGTTATCTTATATGAAGAACAATGGATACTCACTTTGCCAAAAATAAACTTTTTGACCATGCGGAGAATCAAAGAAGCCCAGAACACGTGCAATATCAGCAGCACCACAAGCATGACATTAAAGAAATAATAGCCGAAAAAGGGTTCGAACTGGTCCAGAGGATACACCCACGTACAGTGGATCAGCCTGTACACATGACACACAATTTAACAAATGTAACCCTAAAATCTCCCACTCATTTACCTCTGTCACATGCTTACCAGAAAGGAAAAATGATGAGTCTGGTTACCATGAAGACCAGTGCGAACACCACAAAGATACTGTTGCAGGTCGTCTCCCATCCAGCATAGTTAAACATCTTAGCAGACTTAGAAAAACAGAAATATGACACCCTTTAACACAAAACACTCTATACATACAAGTTTGGGGCTGGTAATATTTTTTTTACATTTTGAATGAAATCTTGTGCTCAGCAAAATACAGTAAAAACATAAATATTATAAAATGTAATTGCAATTTAAAATAACTTTTCTATTTTAATATATTTTAAATGTAATTTATTCCTGTGATGCAATGCTGAATTTTCAGCATTATTACTCCAGTCTTCAGTGCCACATGATCCTTCAGAAATCATTCTAATATGCTGAAATAGAAAAATATATCTACTACAAGACAATAAAATCTCCTACTATTAAATACAATTATCTCCTTTAATGTTCCTTAGAAGAAAGCAAGTCATAAAGGTTTTGGGATGATGTGAAGGTAAGTAAGTAAATGATGACAGAATTTTCATTTTTGGGTACATTATCCTTCCCTTTAAGGATAGTTTAACTCTTTTTTCACTGTTCATCTCTCTCTCACCTCGAGTAGGACATCGGATGCGTCGTGCACCAGCATGACCAGTGTGCCAATGCGGATGTAGTTGGCACACCAGGAGAAGGACAGCAGTGTTAGTGTGGCCCAGTGATGAACCAACTGCTCCTTAAAGTCCTACAAATCGACACAGAGAGAAACGGAGCTCCATAAACCTAGACAGACATATCTCTCAAGATATGGCAACTTCATATGTCAAATTTTTCAGTCATTTATAAATTTCATAAAATTTCTCCAAAGCACATTATTTTACTGAATGTAAAACATCCATTTATTGAACTTTATGCATTGAACTGCATGAATTATTGCTTGCTGAGTGTTTTATGACATTATTGCAGGCTAGCTGAATAAGAGTGCTTGATGTGACTTTAATAATTTAATCTTATAGTCTCATTTTAAAAAAAAATTTTTTTAGAGAAGATGAAATATTTATAATTGTTCATAATATTAGTGCATCCTTACCTTACGTTTTACATCTGCAGCCACACTGAACAGTAAAGAACCATAAAAACTCATCTCAATGATGTAATACCAGTACTGAGAGTCCAGCAGTGACTGCACACACACACACACACACAAAACAAACATATTTAAAAACCAACCGCCATACAAACATGCTTGCACAAACACAACCCTCCCAGAACAACATGCAAATATTCAGACTGGTTTTCACTGTGCTACATACAGTATATTCGTTTTTGCTTTTAAAACACTCCAATGTAATGTTTTTTCTTTTTCTTTCTTTCTTGTTTTCTTATGTTACACTTAACTCACTTGTTTGGGAAATCCTGCCCACACTTCCCGTAGATCATAAAACCATGGTTTCTGTGGCACAAAACAATACAATTCACAGTTTATTGGCTTATTTTTAGAACCAAATAACACAAATAAAATAAACACTAAAGTATTGCAGTCTGTATTGAGGAGTTTTCAGTTGCATCGCTACGCCAGTAGGTGGCGTCAAAGTGAGTGAATCTTTGAATCATTCGAATCAACAAAACATTGATTCACTTAATAAGAGTGAATCACCTTTAAGATGCAGACCTACTGTACTCGGAGATACTCGACGGTTGATAAAAACAGTTCACTGGTGAAGCAAAAATATTCAAACTAACTGTCAATATTGTTTCTGAAATGTAAGTTACTCATGTTTATCTTCTTGTTTATTGAACTGTTGTATAAAAGCAATATCGTCGTGTACTCAGAGACCTTTGGTCTGAATATCACCACAGCTATGATACCCTTTGCTCTTGTGAAATTTTTTAATTAAGTTCTTCAAAACAACAAATTGGTTTATGTGTTATTAACCCTGCTAAAAAAACAAAACAATAGAAGCCCTGTAGAAACCATAACAGAAATTCCAATGGTTTCCATTAAAACACCATTATAAACCATTAGCTTTTTCCAGTAAAACCATAACAAAATTCCTTTTTGTAGTGTGTTTTGGGCATTTTTTCAATAGGATTTAACATCCCATCAATAGAATCCATCACATAACGTTGCCAGTAGACACGATTATAGTTTCCATTAAAACCAATACAATTCTCATTATTACCATTTAAACCATTACATTTTCTGTTGTGTTTTGGGCAGGGTTCTATTGTTGTTTTCAGCAGGGAAAACTCAATTCGAAAGAGCCCACCCTTGATATGGGATTACATGCCTAAATTTAATATGTTAGTATAGTAATACTGATGCTTATCTTAACAATAAGTTAACGTGTGTGTTTGGGTGTGTGCAGGGCCTGTCCATGCCTGTTATTGTGCCCGTTAGTGGATCTTTCTATCAGGCTGGCGCTGTTCACAGGTGGGAAAATGTTACTAATTACCCCACAGGCATTTCTCACAAACACACATGCTGATTCAAGGTCTCTCCCGAGAATCTCTGCATGTGCTGTAACACACACACACACACACACACAAACACACAGCTGTTTGGAGGTCATTCAGATGTTCAGATACAGCCTGAGGTTTGTATATACATCAAAAAATCACTTACATCATGTAAAGCCAGCACTCCGAAGAAAGACGAACACAGATAAAAGGCAAACCGCCAACTACAAAGAGGAAATACTACTGTTAATAACAAACATACACGTTTGAAAACGGTTAAAAGGTCAAATATGGCCAAATACACAAATGAGACAGTCAAGAAAGTTTGCTTAGTGTGTGTAAATATACCTGGCTTCTTTGAATTTCTTTAGTACTCCAGGTCTGTCTTGGTTCCTCCGTCTGCGGAACCAGCGCTCCACCTGCCTTTCCGACCAGCCCAACTTTTTACACACACCTTTTATATCTGCCTAAGTACATCACATACACAAACATTACTAGACACACAAACTTCATAAGTCAATAAGTGCTGGCCCTACATATACCGGTGAATAGGACATATTTTTCTATTAATTGTTAAAGCCTGCTTATATAAAACAAAAATTATTTGGGCATATTTTTACGACAAAATATGTTTTCAGTCTTTCAAAATTTCATGTTTAATTCAGTGTGTTGTTTGCCATTCTTTGTAAATATTTGTTATTTCAATCAATTTCTCAGTGAGAATAATTTCAAAGCCAATTTTATTTCAGTGTTTGTAATATCTTATACATATTGTGAGACATATATTTTCATAAATAACTGAACTACTATTATAGTAATATGTACCTACACTCAACCTTTATTTATAAAGCACTTTATTTATAATACACATGGTTCCAAAAGAATCTAATGCATTTTAAAACATAATATTTGGTTTTAATAACGTGTTTTAATCACTGATCTATATAAATGACTATTTTTGAGGGTAATTTTCACAAAAACATGGCATATATTACTTGCTAATTATTCTTAATTGTGATTAAGAACATCAATCATTCAGAGATGTTGTATTATTATTATTATTCATTCAAATAATCCTAAATGGAAGTTAACAAAGATTAATATTTTGGGGGAAATGTGCTTAATTTTCAAAATAATATCATAATGTAAAAAAAAAAAAACTTAAAGGTCCTTAAATTTTTATTTATATTGTTTACTTGTTTTTTTTTAGTACTGTCAAACGATTAATCACGACTAATCACATTCAAAATAAAAGTTTTTGTTTACAGAATATATTAGGGATGCACCGAAACAAAAATTCTTGGCCGAAGCCGAACAAAATGAAACACTGGGCCGAATACTGAACACGTTTTTTTGCATTTTTTCCCCCATGTACGGCTATTTTGCTATTTTTTTCACCATTGCATAAATGAAATAGCCAAAATGTGCTTTTTACCGTTTTGTCCTGCTTTTCAAATAAGAAAAATCAACTACAAAACAACAGTTTAAAAATATTTACTTAACACTGAAAATTTGTTAACATTCTATCAGACATTACACCAACAAAGCACAATTTAACTTAAAATGAATAAGTTACTAAAATAATATTTTTTGGCCATTTATTTTTAATGTACAAATAAATGCAGCCCTGCTGAGCAGAAGAGACTTCTTTTCTTTTAAAACATTAGAATATATTACAGATCCCAATTTGAACACTACACAGTAAAAAAAAAAAAGTTGAGCCAACTTAAAATTTTAAGGCAACAAACTTCAGCAGATTTTTGAGTTTTCTCAACTTGTTTTAAGTTTATACAACAAAAATTTGAGAATCTCCCACAAAAACAAGTTGAGCAAACTCAAAAATCTGCTGAAGCTGGTAAAAAATGTTTTTTTTTAAGTTCGCTCAACTTTTTTTTTTTTTTTACAGTGTATGTGGGAATGTTATAATAAATGTACAAAGCTGTTGTTGTCACGGTGCACACAACAGGGAGGAACAAGGAGACAAGGATAACTCAAAATACAGTCTTTAATCAATCCAAACAAGGCAAGGTTGACACAGACAGAAACACCAGGGAGTAACGAGTAGACCAAACCCAATCTAACCAAACAGGCAGGAACTAAATACACATGATAATTAGACATAATTAGACTAACACAGCTGGACAAGACTTAACTAATAATCACACTGAACAAGGACAGGAACAAGACCAAATAAGGAAACGAGGCGGGAACACATGACACACAGGACAGAGGCCTGACAGTTGTAGGGTAATTATTATTATCATTATTATTGTCTTCTTTTTTTTATTTTATTTTACAGAACAACAGTAAAATTACAATACTAACATTTATGAATGTTGATGGAGTTTTTGCTTTTTCTTAGATTTTATTTTGGCAGAAACACCGAAAGAGTTTTTTTTGCTATTTTCGGTGCATCCCTAGAATATATGAGTGTGTGTACTGTGTGCATTTATGTATATATAAATACACATGCATGTACTGTATTTAAGAAAATATATGTTTATATATTCAATATATTTATAAATAATATGAATTATATGAATATACATAGTACAGTATAGTACAGTTTTTTCAACTTGTCGTGTTAAGTTTATACAACAAAAATGTGAGAATCTCCCACAAAAATAAGTTGAGAAAACTCAAAAATCTGCTGAAGCTGGTTGCCTTAAAATTTTAAGTTGGCTCAACTTTTTTTCTTTTTTTTCTTTTTTACAGTGTATGCATGTAAATATTTTCAAAATATATACATGCATGTGTGTATTTATATATACATAATAAATATACACAGTACGCATACATATATTATGTAAACAAAAACTTTTATTTTGGATGCGATTAATCGCGATTAATCATTTGACAGCACTATTTTGTATTTTTTATTATTATTATTTTTTACCACCAAACTTATTTTTCTTCTGATTAAATGCATTACATGAATGCATTAAAAATGCACGTTTCGGGGGTTACCTGTGTTGGGTGTTTAGAGTGTGTTTTGTAGTATTTTTCCAGTACGGGGTTGTGTGACGCTCTCTTGTGAATTTTGTCTTTAACCCCAAGAGCCTCAGCGAGTGGCACCGCAATCAGCCTGTTGAATGAGGCAGAGGCAGCGAGACAGAGTCACACCTTCATCTGCTGTTAACCAGAGACGTTCACTGCACTTCAGCAATTATAAGAACATATAATACATTGTGTTTTCACCAGACTTATTAATTAGCTTAAGCAGTAAAGCTTCCTTGACCAACTGGCTTTACCAGCTCAGTTTTCCTGATGAACAACATCAATATACAATTCCACCAGCACTATTCAGCAAAAATGAACGCTGTAAATTAATGCTGATGTAAGCTGGTCTTTTCAACATTTAGCTTGTGTGTGTACCTTTCATAGAAAGCTCTTAAGCCTAGCAGCAGGACTGCTACAGGTAGAATGATGTACAAATGGGACACACGGGCGTAGACACGCCCCTCACTGTCCTGTAGGTCCTCCCATGTCACCGGCCTCGGCAACCACAGCCGATCCCACCAAAACCACTCACTAAGCATCGCCCTGTGAAAAACACACAAACACAGCAACAGTATTTACATGCATTCATTTAGCAGATGCTTTTATCCAAAGTACCTACAGTAAAAAATCAGAATATAGAAGAAGAAACAAAAAAAATGGAAAGCCATGTTTGTGAGTAACAGAGTTGTGTGCCATTCAAATCTAAAAGAGAATGCATTTCATGTTTCTCAATTTGAATTGGAACGCAAGCAGAGAATGTGAATTGAATGAATTGACATGCAAATAAACACGTAACTGTAATTAACTAGAAAAGCAAAGTTTGTCAAGACAGACTTTGAAAAGGCTTCAGTCATGAAATTTATAGGCCTTACAGATAGACAAACATAGATAGATAGATAGATAGATAGATAGATAGATAGATAGATAGATAGATAGATAGATGGACAGACAGAATAGAACATTTTTCCAGGCTATTGTAGTGTTATGCAGTAGCTCCTGTAATAGGATACGTACCTGAGCACAATACACAATAGAGACAAATGAACACAGACACCTACTAGTTTCTGTACCACTTCAGGACCATAAGTTTAGTCCTTCAGAATCCAGAGGCTTTTTGCAATGAAGACTTGTTTAACAGTGTCAGAAACATTAGCGGCAGACTTTATTAATGAAAGATAATTGACATGCAAATACTGAAATCTAAAATAGCATGCAGGAACTGATTGTGGAAAAAGAGTTCAAAACATGTTTGAACAGCTCTAAGCAGAGTCAGTTGAGTCTCACTGAGTATCCGACTGCAGTACGGATCTGGACTTATATAAAGCCCTTCAGACCCACTTTTAACAATAGTATCTAATCAATCTTGAATTACACATAAGACAAAAGCAAAACACTCTGATTCAAATAGTATTTTGTTAGCGTGAAAGCAGAGGAGCTCAGGTTACTGCATGTATTCTTATAGTAAGTAGTGACTGTTTATTGTTACCATGACAAACAGACATATAACGTCCCAGAGACTGAGAAACACGTCAGACAAAAACAAATGCATCCATACCAGATTTGTCCTTTTCTTGTTTGTACACACTCTTCTCTCTCCTCCTGTTTTCCTGCTTTCTCTGTTGTAATTTTGTTCACACACCTTTAAGTGGATTCTCTAGAGTTGTGCCCAGTACTGTTGAATCCGCTAGGTATAGTGAACTCTCTCTCTCTCTCTCTCTCTCACACACACACACACACACACTTTCACTGCATACCTCAACCCCCCACAAAGAGCTCATTGAACCGCCTGTGTGTGTGTGCCTTGAAAGGGGGCCAGAGAACTGGATATGTGGGAGGGGCCACAATCACCTCAGGTATAGTCAAAGAAAGGCAGAGTTCGAAGGAGAGAGAGGACATGAACCTTGAAATATTGCATGCGCTAAACAGGTTAATAACTCACAGGTATATTAGGAATAAGAGAAATGTTCTTTCTCTTTGTTATGACATTCTTACTTGGCAGTGCTTTAGTTCTTATTTACATTTATGCACCTGGCTGATATGCTTTCATTCAAAAGGGCTTACAGTGCGGTCAAGCTTTACGTTTTTGTTTTCGTTTCGTTTTTTTTTTAATCAGTGTGTGCATTCCCTGAGAACCAAACCTGTGACCTTGGTGTTGGTCGGGTCATGCTTTACCAGCTGAATTACAGGAACACTGTGCTACAGGTTATTGGTAACTTGTGAGTGACTTGGTTTGAAAGCATCTACTTTAGCCAAAATCTTACAGGAATGTGTACAGGATTCCTGCTGGATCATAATTTGGAACCAGTTGAAAATTCTACTACTGTTTTTTTTACAGGACTTCAATAAAACACAAACCAGAATCTGTATCTTTTAGAACACATACTGTAGTGTGGGTTTTTATTCTTAGCAGTCAGATAAAATGCCCATGTAAGACATTAAAAGTAATTGACAGAAAATTGTTTAGGATTTTTAAACTCCTACAGCGCCCCCTGTGGGATTCGTAACTGTACATTACCAAGACATAGTTCTTGTGATGCCCCCAGTCAAAATGTTTAAAGAATTTCTTTGGATCATAATTTGGAAACAATTTAAATAGATTCCAATGGAACTTAACCAAACTGAAAATCCTACAGGATCCTTGAACTCCTTCTGGATATTGTGTAATCTTTATCAGAACATGTCTTACTACTGGATAGATAAAGGACAAAGGAAAAAGGGAGATAAAGATAAGGAAATCTTACTGCTCTTTAAATTCCTTTTAATATCCCACACAGACATATTATTATAATGATAATTATAAATTTCAATTGGTGTATATACACTAAAGTTGGTTCCAAATTATGATCCAGTATGAATCCTGTACACATTCTTATAGGATTTTGACAACAATTATGCTTTTTTATACTTTTTTTTTATATTTATATTTCGACAATTTTAAAATGAGAACATTTCAGTTTATGAAATTTGATTCTTGAGAAAAGTCCTGATCCGACTGGTTCCTTTTGACATTTTCACTAGGGGAAAGTCCTGTATGTGGTAATGCAGGACAGAAGAAATCTTTACTTTATGTAATATTGTGAAGGTGTGAATCACTGGCTCCACCTGTATTTACTAATCTATGCATGACTTGATTCTGATAGTCCTTTGTTTTACTGATGTCCCAGCCTTCAGTGTCCTTTGGTGTAGGTTTGCTGTCTCCATCTTGTGGTGGTCGAAAATACAGCATTTAGAGAGTCAGTATACAGCAGAGGGTCAAAGATGCATGATCCAATAAGCCCCTGGTGGTAGTTGCTGTAACTACAACATTATGAGGGATAAAAGCACATTTTCCATTGACAGACATTCAAAAGTAGCAGTGCATTCTGACAAACCATGCTATAACAAACAAACAAATAAATAAATAAAATAAGACAAACTTCTTCCTTTGCACTTTTTATTATGAACAGTAATCATGTTTTTTCATTATAATATCAAAATATTGTCAGAGTTTCTCAAGACCTCTAGAAATAACATGGAAGTGAATGATCTACTTGACTGCTGTTTGTAACTCTTCTTAGCTAATTGATCCCTGTTAGCACAATGCATATCATACACACCTGCCATGCCACATAGACCTGAATACACAGAGGCCATGCCCACATTGCAGCTAAATACAGCCGTCGACTCCTGTTGTTTTAATAGTTCACCCCAATATTTGAGTTTGTTTGTCACACAAGCTGTTGTATGGCTTCAGAATATAGCATACGAGTCGTCTGGTCTGCTTTTATGGTGCTTTTTGTCTTTTATAGAATTTGTAAAGTATAAATAGCCATTCACTTTATTACATCAAAGAGAGAAGCCTGGACACTCAACATCATTTCTTATTTTGTGTTCCAGGGATGAAAGAAACTAATATTGGCTTGAGCCATCACGGTGAGTAAATGATGATATAATTTTCATTTTGGGTGAACTAATCCCTTAATCCTGTTCTGTACACAGAGAGTTTGGTTATTAGTGACAACTAATAACGCATTAAAAATTGCCGGACGCTAATACATCTCAGTACGCTAATATTAGTTTGCAGAAAAATATAAAACAGGCTAAACTGCTGGCATGTATCTTTACAGCTGTGAGACATTAACTATTGCTTGTTTGGAGTGGTAGGATTGACATTTTGTATTCCGTACACAAATGGAGTGGTAACTTAGCTATTCATTCCTGCAAATAAATGCATTTGTCACTTCAAAAACTTGGCAGTGTGAACGTGGCCTGTATGCATTCACACCTTTTGTCCCCCGTTAGTGAGGAATAACTTAAAAAGTGACAATTGGGTTCAAATCCCTGAAAACCTCTTCACAGTGAATATAGCATGCTTTACATTAGCTTTAGCTGTGCTAGCATAGTGCTAAATGGGATTATGTAAAATACTACAGTGTATTTAAAATGTACAATGTAATTGGCTTTGAATCCATTTCAACATCACATTTCTTTATCATGTCATGAGCGTGCTGCCAAGCTACGTGCTAAATTGCCATGTGAATGAGACACTACTGATGTTGCCACCAAAGACAAAAAGACAATTCCACAAACAAGTTGGCTCATTTTGAAGCTGACGTATTGAGTCAGTAAGTTCACATTTAGTTATTATTCTGGTTAAGTACATGTTAGCAAAACTCATGAAAGAACACACCACGAAATGAAAGTTCCACTTGCTGAGTAACAAATCGTATGGACTGCAAAGCCCTTTGGCCCATATTCCTAAGCCTCTCTCTCTTCTCGCCTCTTCTGGTTCAAGAGGTCAGGTTAATGAGATTTGGTGTGTGTATATCTGCGTATGTCTGTACAGGAGTTTATATGTGAAAGAGAGAATGGCAAGTCACAGTATAAGACAATGTTTAAGAGTCATCGAGCCATGTCAAATGGCTCCAGAAGAATACCCAGAATGCACAAGTCTGCACTCGGTCCTCCAGTAAAGTTGGTGATTCTGTGCAAAAGAAGTCCGCCTAGTTAACCAACCAAGTGAACCTCGACCAAGCCATCAACGATTGATCTACATCCAGAGTTACTGAAGATGCTTGTTCAGTCATCAATGAGAAGTCAAAGATGAGTTGTTGATGGCATGGGTTGCCTGGCACTGAGAATGGTGATCGGATGCAAGGTGCTGAAAAGGTGGAGTGCTGCTCCACTTAATCTTGTTCCACTCATACGGGAGTGTTACGTTTGAGATCACTGGGTGAGGCGGGGATCTGTTGACTGAGGTGTGTGAAGGTGGTGGAGTGACTAGGTCTGGTCTTCGTCTCCCCAGAAGTCTCTGTGCCTCTATACTTCGGAGGAAGAGTCTGGCATCGGCCCTTAACTTTCGAGCCTGGATCACGTGGTGGAAGCCCTTTCGTTGCGGTTCCCATCAGCTCTGGTTTGGAGGGAGGCCATGGTAGTCCTGTTGACTGGCTGCCCGCAAGCTCTGGTTTCGAAGGAGGACGTGGCAAGACTGTCGAAAGACTGCTAGCAAGCTCCGGTCTGGATGGTGGGCGAGGGAGCGCTATGGAATGGCTGCTCGTGAGCTCTGAATCCAGTGAATCCGAGACAGACGTTTGGCTTTCAGAGGGCTTGGTTTTAGATGGTCCTCTAGAGACCATTCGGGTGAGCTCGCAAGAAGATGGAGGAACTTTCTGGTCGAGATGTGTGAATGTGGTCGAGTGGCTAGGTCTGGTTACATGCGCTTCAGCTTCAGGTCCTCCGTGCCTTGGCGGAAGGGTTCGGCAACGGCTCTTAGCCCTGGAACTTGGATCTCGAGGTGGAGGTTCATTCGAGTCAAACTCTCGGTGCCTTGATAGTGAGCCGGTTTTGATTGAATGAACAGACTGGTTTGAACATCCTGAAGGTGTGGTGGGTGATTCATCATGACAGGCTATCTTAGACAGGGACTCTGAAGTTGTATTGAGACTTTCACAGGTCGAAGGTTGAGGTCTATCAGGCAGATCACTGGTGGATGCGATGGGTTCCTCTGCTGATTGTTCCTCAAGCTCTTCCTCCTCTCTGTTGGTCACCTGTAGTTCTTTCAGCTCTTCATCTGACTGGCTTAGCATTACCCCACTGCAGACAGGCAGCTCCTCCGATGATCCTTCCTCTAGACCCTTGATGACTACATCATTGTTGGTAGTTGTCATTGTGTGTGACTGGGTGCATTGCTTGTCTGCCTCCTCGGTGAGCAGAAGATCCATCAGGAGTGCTTTCTCTCTCTTCAACTGCTCCTTCAGAGAACGAGGCACGTCTGGGATCAACCATGCCACCAGCATACTGAGGAACATGGCCAAGTTCTACAACACAACAACACACAGAATCAAACATCCTGTCCTATTTTACAGGAATATTCTGGGTTAAATACAACTTAAGATTTAAGTAATTTGGATTTGTTTCTCAGTTTGCAAGAACATAAGAAAACCCTTGTACAATAATGCACTTTTATAGCGGAAGTATGTGGGCAGTGTTAATCTTGTCAATGAAATGTTTGCTGACCAAGGTTTTTTAATTTTTAATTTTTATTTCATCAACAATATCAAAGTAAAACATTCATTAAAACAGTTTTTTTTTGCAGGTTTTATGCTGATAAATCTAATGTTGAACATGGTGATTAATAAATGTTAATACATTTTTTTTAAATATTGTAGTTTGACACATTTTTGATATTTTGCATATTATTGTCAAAAAATGCTATTAACAAAAATGATGTGCCATTTTAACAAAATTAAAAAAAGAAGATGGATTAAAATTTATGCATATTAAATGATGAAATACTGATTCAATTTAAAGGAAATTTTTATCATAAGAAAATTCCAAATGATTGAGATGAAAACAGTGTAAAAATGATCACTGCCTATGGGGCATGTTGAGTTTAAAACAGAATTAGGCAGCATTATTTATTCATTTATTTAGCTAGCTTTATTTATACTTGGCTATACAGCAATTGCATGAATTCTTCATTAATAATTTTTATAAATACAAATTACAACCCGAATTCGGGAAATGTTGGGACGTTTTTTAAATTTTAATAAAATGAAAACTAAAAGACTTTCAAATCACATGAGCCAATATTTTATTCACAATAGAACATAGATAACATAACAAATGTTTAAACTGAGAAATTTTACAATTTTATGCACAAAATTAGCTCATTTCAAATTTGATGCCTGCTGCAGGTCTCAAAATAGTTGGGACGGGGGCATGTTTACCATGGTGTAGCATCTCCTCTTCTTTCAAAACAGTTTGAATAGGTCTGGGCATCGAAGTTATGAGTTTCTGGAGTTTTGGTATTGGAATTTGGTCCCATTCTTGCCTGATATAGGTTTCCAGCTGCTGAAGAGTTTGTGGTCGTCTTTGACATATTTTTAGTTTAATGATGCACCAAATGCAGGCAGGCCAATTCAGCACCTTCTACTACGAAGCCATGCTGTTGTAAAAACTGTAGTATGTGGTTTTGCATTGTCCTGCTGAAATACACGTAGTCTGGAAGGGAGCATATGTTGCTCTAAAACCTTTATATACTTTTCAGCATTCATAGTACCTTCCAAAACATGCAAGCTGCCCAGACCGTATGCACTTATGCACCCCCACACCATCAGAAATGCTGGCTTTTGAACTGAACGCTGATGACACGCTGGAAGATCTCCCTCCTCTTTAGCCCGGAGGACATGGCGTCCATGATTTCCAAAAGAATGTCAAATTTGGACTCGTCTGACCATAGAACACTTTTACACTTTGAAACGGTCCACTATAAATGAGCCTTGGCCCACAGGACACGATGAGAAGAAAACTGTGTAAAAATGATCACTGCCTATGGGGCATGTTGAGTTTAAAACAGAATTAGGCAGCATTATTTATTCATTTATTTAGCTAGCTTTATTTATACTTGGCTATACAGTAATTGCATGAATTCTTCATTAATAATTTTTATAAATACAAATTACAACCAGAATTCCGGAAATGTTGGGATGTTTTTTAGATTTGAATAAAATGAAAACTAAAAGACTTTCAAATCACATGAGCAAATATTTTATTCACAATAGATCATAGATAACATAACAAATGTTTAAACTGAGAAATTTTAAAATTTTATGCACAAAATTAGCTAATTTCAAATTTGATGCCTGCTACAGGTCTCAAAATAGTTGGGACGGGGCATGTTTACCATGGTGTAGCATCTCCTCTTCTTTCAAAACAGTTTGAAGACGTCTGGGCATCGAGGTTATGAGTTTCTGGAGTTTTGGTGTTGGAATTTGGTCCCATTCTTGCCTGATATAGGTTTCCAGCTGCTGAGGAGTTCGTGGTCATCTTTGACATATTTTTCGTTTAATGATGCACCAAATGTTCTCTATAGGTGAAAGATCTGGACTGCAGGCAGGCCAATTCAGCACCTTCTACTATGAAGCCATGCTGTTGTAATAGCTGCAGTATGTGGTTTTGCATTGTCCTGCTGAAATACACGTCGTCTGGAGGAGCATATGTTGCTCTAAAACCTTAATATACTTTTCAGCATTCATAGTGCCTTCCAAAACATGCAAGCTGCCCATACCATATGCACTTATGCACCCCATACCATCAGAGATGCTGGCTTTTGAACTGAACGCTGATGACACGCTGGAAGGTCTCCTCCTCTTTAGCCCGGAGGACATGGCGTCCATGATTTCCAAAAGAATGTCAAATTTGGACTCGTCTGACCATAGAACACTTTTACACTTTGAAACGGTCCACTATAAATGAGCCTTGGCCCACAGGACACGATGAGAAGAAAACTGTGTAAAATGATCACTGCCTATGGGGCATGTTGAGTTTAAAACAGAATTAGGCAGCATTATTTATTCATTTATTTAGCTAGCTTTATTTATACTTGGCTATACAGTAATTGCATGAATTCTTCATTAATAATTTTTATAAATACAAATTACAACCAGAATTCGGAAATGTTGGGATGTTTTTAGATTTGAATAAAATGAAAACTAAAAGACTTTCAAATCACATGAGCAAATATTTTATTCACAATAGATCATAGATAACATAACAAATGTTTAAACTGAGAAATTTTAAAATTTTATGCACAAAATTAGCTAATTTCAAATTTGATGCCTGCTACAGGTCTCAAAATAGTTGGGACGGGGGCATGTTTACCATGGTGTAGCATTTCCTCTTCTTTTCAAAACAGTTTGAAGACGTCTGGGCATCGAGGTTATGAGTTTCTGGAGTTTTGGTGTTGGAATTTGGTCCCATTCTTGCCTGATATAGGTTTCCAGCTGCTGAGGAGTTCGTGGTCATCTTTGACATATTTTTCGTTTAATGATGCACCAAATGTTCTCTATAGGTGAAAGATCTGGACTGCAGGCAGGCCAATTCAGCACCTTCTACTATGAAGCCATGCTGTTGTAAAAGCTGTAGTATGTGGTTTTGCATTGTCCTGCTGAAATACACGTCGTCTGGAGGGAGCATATGTTGCTCTAAAACCTTAATATACTTTTCAGCATTCATAGTGCCTTCCAAAACATGCAAGCTGCCCATACCATATGCACTTATGCACCCCCATACCATCAGAGATGCTGGCTTTTGAACTGAACGCTGATGACACGCTGGAAGGTCTCCTTCCTCTTTAGCCCGGAGGACACGGCGTCTGTGATTTCCAACAAGAAAGTCAAATTTGGACTCGTCTGACCATAGAACACTTTTACACTTTGAAACAGTCCACTTTAAATGAGCCTTGACCCACAGGACACGATGGCACTTCTGGACCATGTTCACATATGGCTTCCTTTTTGCATGATAGAGCTTTAGTTGGCATCTGCAGATGGCACGGCGGATTGTGTTTACTGACAGTGGTTTCTGGAAGTATTCCTGGGCCCTTTTAGTAATGTCAATGACAGAATCATGCCAATGAGTGATGCAGTGTTGTCTGAGGGCCTAAAGACCACGGGCATCCAACAAAGGTCTTCGGCCTTGTCCCTTACGCATAGAGATTTCTCCAGTTTCTCTGAATCTTTTGATGATGTTATGCACTGTAGATGAAGAGATTTGCAAAGCCTTTGCAATTTGACATTAAGGAACGCTGTTTTTAAAGTATTCCACAATTTTTTTACGCACTCTTTAACAGATTGGAGAGCCACTTCCCATCTTTACTTCTGAGAGACTCTGCCTCTCTAAGACATCCCTTTTATAGCTAATCATGTCACAGACCTGATGTCAATTAACTTAATTAGTTGCTAGATGTTCTCCCAGTAGAATCTTTTCAAAATTTCTTGCTTTTTCAGCCCTTTGTTGCCCCGTGCCAACTTTTTTGAGATCTGTAGCAGGCATCAAATTTGAAATGAGCTCATTTAGTGGATAAAAGTGTAAAATTTCTCAGTTTAAACATTTGTTATGTTCGCTATGTTCTATTTTGAATAAAATATTGGCTCATGTGATTTGAAAGTCTTTTAGTTTAATTTCATTCAAATTTAAAAAACATCCCAACATTTCCGGAATTCGGGTTGTAGGTGGATTAATTTCTGGTTAAGCATTTATTTATGTAAATACCATTTGTGGAATTTGCTCTATATGCATATCGATTTTTTAAATTAGCATGTTCATCTAATCTGTCAATCAAATTTAAAGGGTTAGTTCACCCAAAAATGACAATTAGTCCATGTTTTACTCACCCTCAAGGCATCCTAGGTGTATATGACTTTCTTCTTTCAGATGAATCCAATCGGAGTAATATTCAAAATTGTCCTGGCTCTTCTAAGCTCTATCATTGCAGTCAGCGGGTGTTTCTGCTACACAGTCCAAAACATGTAAAATAAAGTGTACGAATCCATAAAAAAAAAACATGCCTCACATGGCTCTGGGGGTGAATAAAGGCCTCCTGTAGCGAATTGATGCGTTTTTGGAAAAAAATATCCATATTTAAAACGATATAAACAGTTTTGTGTAACTTCCGCTATCTGTCGTATGTGCGTTCACGAGAGACTGCCTTTCCAGTGGATGACGTAGGACGCCGGCGCAGCGTACGCGCGTGTCTCGCAATAACCAACGTTTGTTTATAGGAGCAAAGGAAGCAAAGTTCCCTTACTTTACCAAAGGAAAACCAGTCTCCTCTTGGCTTATACTGAAATCCTCTGACATTTTTCTTTACAAATCCTCGTTTTGTGCTTGTCCGGCATTTTGTTTTGTTCTCTTTCTGCGCTCGTCACTAATCACCGCTTATGACTGTTAGATGAAGTGAGAAAGATGTGTTTATTACGTTTGAAATATGGATATTTTTCTTACAAAAACACATGGATTCGCAACAGGAGGCCTTTATTCATCCCTTGGAGCCACGTGAGGCATGTTTTTTTATGGATTCGCGCACTTTATTTGACGTGTTTTGGACTGTGTAACAGAAACACCCACTGACTCCAATGATAGAGCTTAGAAGAGCCAGGACAATTTTTAATATAATTCCAATTGGATTCATCTGAAAGAAGAAAGTCATATACACCTAGGATGGCTTGAGGGTGAGTATCCCCCACCTCCACTTTATATCTATTTCAGCTCTATTTTAATCTCCTACTAGTAGTACAAAGGAGGGGAAATTAAAGCTTGAGCCCCCTCAATGTCGAATGAAAACTAAATCTTCTTGCCTTTATCACGCAAAGATTATATTGACATATGAAGTCATTAAAATGCTTTAGAGATATTTACATTACAACCCTTCTTTGTATCATTGCATGGATATCATGTATATGAGACCGGGATGACATGGCCATGACTTTATTATTTTTTTAATGGTAGAGAGAGCTTAAGTTGTATTTAACTTGCAGTGTTCATTGAACAACAAGAAAAGCAGTTTAACAAAGACTGACCTGGAAAAAAATGACAAAAGCCAGGCGTGCAGCGAGCACAGACCAGTACTGCTTAGAAAGCTGGTAAGACTCAGGAGACCAAGGTGGATCTCGATAATCTTTGTACCTGTGAGGACGAATTGTTGAGGAGAAAGAACAAATGGTATCAGATAATGTAGGTGAGCAGAGTTCATGAGTATGAGTGTGTTGCATGTGTGTCAAGTGTACCTGCAAATACGGAGTTGTCTGTCAAAGTCAGTGTCATGCGGGGCAGTGCCAGGTTTAAAGTTGCTTGTGTTGAAATATGCCAGTGTGTGGTTGGTATAACCATGCATGGTGCCTGTCTCACTGTACAAATACTGAAACACCATCCGAGGAATGAACTCAGATGTAAAGGAGATCACAAATGCCTTGGAGGAAAGAGAGACAGAAAGAAGAAAAACCTTAAAATCTCTGCACGCAATGAGATAAATCATACTAAACACAGCCAGCAACTAAATATGAATTTTGTTTCATCATAAGTCTAAATCTTAACACTCACATTTGTAATGACAGCAAACTTGCTTATTCCACTCAAGATGTTGTACCATATGCCTGGGAAAGGGAAGATAAATATGTGAAAGTGTGAACTAGATTAAATAACAGTTATGTTAAGTGTAACCATGAGTAAGTCTGTGCATATTTGCTGCAAAAATTCATACCAATCTCTTTAGCACTGACTGCATCAGGTCTGCGTATTTCAGTGACAAATTTTGCCGCATCTAGTCGGATTTCAATGACATTATTAAGCAGAGCGAAGACTGGTGCCAGCGGGAAGGAGGCCACAAAGAGTGTGACAAATCCATACTGAATAACTGCAGACAAACAAACACACACATACACCAATGTCCTTAATCAAACCCAATTCCTCAAAGTCATCACAGACATCCTTAAACACCATCGCTAAACCTCTTCAAAGGAAAAACTAATAATAGTTTGTATAGCATCCATTTTGATATTTTTTATATTTCTTGTTAATCACCAATCCACCAGTGCTTCCCATACGGCTGTTTGGCTACAGTGAAGGATTACTGCAAGAATTACATACATTACTTGCCATGCAGATTTGGGGATTTCAAAATTAACAACTAAATAATACATGTAATATTCCTCTTTCTTAGTGACAGAAGGTTACCGACCACTGTCAGAGTCTCTGAAGTCATGGTTGTTGTAGAAGTTGTGATAAAGAGTAAAGCAAAGAAAACATATCAAGTGACCCACAGAATCAGCTCAGTGGTAACTGTTAATCAACATGACTGATCCAGTCTACAACTTCAAGGTTAACCCGATTTACATTTATTTACATTGACCTATCTGTCATAGGTCATTGTCAATATGATACTGTTGTATTGATTCCTTCAACCAAGCTGTGTCTACGCTCTCTCCATATCACAAAGCTTAAGGTCTGTTCACACCAACCCAAACAAATATTTGGTCCGGTTTTGAAATTGTCTGCTCAGACCAAGGCATAAAAAACAACTGATGGTCTAAATGAAAATGGACAGATCCATCCCCATAGGGCAGAATCAACAACCTTTAAGCCATAAGTTAGGGGAATGGATTCCGGCAGCTGGATTGCTCACCATCGGATTCTGTTCCCCCCATGTTTGTTATATAAGGAGATTATAAGATTTTTCAAATTGATACAAGTTAGAATCTATCCCCATTTGTGACAGAATCAACTACTTTTAAGTAGTTTCAGCAACATGTCTCTCCATGGAGGTGGAAGAACAGATTCCAACAGATGGATTGGTTGGCATCTGATTCTGTTCCCTCCATGTTTCTTATACAAGGAGGTTCTAATATTTATCAAACTGATACTGGTTAAGATCCATCCTCATACAGGATAGAATCAACAACTACATCAACATCTCTCACCCTGGAGTTGTGGGAACAGATTCCAATAGATGGACTGCTCCCCAATATTTCATATACTAGGAGGTTCTAATGTTTCTGAACAATTCCCTGGTGAAAAACAAGTACACTTCCATAATGTACTTAAAGTGCTCTATTTTCGCACACTAATTTTGTACTTAATATACTAAAAATGATCCTTTAGGATCCTTTAGGTCAACTTAAGATCATCTAAGTGTAAAGAATATATCTAAAATATATTCATGGTGTCTCAAAATAGCACAGTTGAGTTCACTTAGATGATCTTAAGTTGACCTTAAGAAGTACTAAAGGATCATTTTTAGTATATTAAGTACAAAATTAGTGCGAGAAAATAGAGCACTTTAAGTACATTATGGAAGTGCACTTATTTTTCACCTGAGAAGATACTGGTTAAGATCCATCCCCATATGAGACAGATTCAACAACATTTAAGCATCTATATCAACATGTCTCTCCATAGTGGTGGGGGAAACCGATTCTGATAGCTGGATTGCTCACTGTTGGATTCTGTTTCCCCCATGTGTCTTATACAAGGAGGTTCGCTTAGCAAAATACATCAAGTAGTAGTTTCATGCAACAGCAGTGGCTTTAGACAATCACAAATCTTATTTCAAAAATATGCAAAAAATGTTGCTGGGGAATAAAGTCCATAAATCGGTGCTCTTTGGATGCGTGATTTCTAAATTCATCCAAAAAAACTAATCACTCCAAGGCACTCGAAATTATAGTGCAAAAATTAAAAAGCCATTATTCACAGCTTTACATTAAAAGCAACACACAAGGAAGGCTGATGAACGTGTCGGTGCACTTGTGTGTTGCTTTTAATATAAAGCCATGTGAATAAAGGCTTTTTCATTTTTTCACTATAATTTCGAGTGCATTGGAGTGATTCGTTTTTTTGCACAAATCTTATTATTTAGGCAACATTTTTCATAGTGCGATAGAAAATTGATTCGAAGCCCCTCGGTTTAAAAAAAAATGTTTGTGATGTTCTAAACATATGAATTAACAGTCATTTATTAAAATTTTAATGTTTATTTAACGGAACATTTGTATTGAATGCCTTTATTTTAAAGGTGCCTACTTATTAAAAAAAAAAAAGTAAATGTAATTTAATAAGAGCCAGATCTTGCTTTCAAGATCGATCATTTCCAAACAAAATGTATACCAAGCTTCTTAGCTAACTAGTTGTACAGGCAGAGTGCAAAGCCTAAGATTAATTCTGATTGGTCAATAGCACCCAGAGAACATCATGGTGATGTCAAATGCCTAACAATTACATTGTAAGTTATTTCATTTTTACAGTAATTAAAGCCAACTTTAAACAGCATTCACATTGTCCTTTCAAAATGTAATGGAGCAAATCATACATTTTGAAGAAATCTTTGGAACAAACACTGATGAATCACTGAAAATAAGACCAAGAATGTATATTAAGAAAATACAATTTTTGTTGACTATAAAGAGCAATTCTGGAAAAATATGTCAAGCCACAACACTATCATTAAACAGTCAAATAAGGCTTTCAAGTTGCTACACAGTACATGGTAATGATGTTTTTGGGGTTGTAACGTTGCTGACATTTGAGCCTATTGTTCAATACTAGCATGTGGTACTCACCCATCTCCATGTACTCTGGGCTCAATCCTTCATATGGCTCCAGATCATAGTCCAAATCCCAGCGCTGTGGTTCTCGTTTTGAATCTTTGTCCTCCTCATCTGCCGATCCATCTTTCTCCTCTTTATAAGTGCGATACATCTTCTTCAGCTTTCTGTATGTCAACAGATTTGACTGTGTTATTTTAAACACCTCTTCCATCACTCACTGTGCACTGCGTTGATAATGTTAAACAGTGTGGAGAATTAAAATTTAATTTAACAAGAGAGTTAGGGGCTTCCTCTAATAGACTGGGGTACAGAATCAAAGAAAATTAGCAGAGGGACCATGGGGAAGACTTTGCATGTGTGTATGTGTGTGTAAAACACTTACGGAATGGCAATTTCAAACACATTATTCTGAATGAGCTGCTTTCCCAACATAATGATTCCCAGCTGAATACACACTTCAATAAGACAACCACCTGGAGAACACTAGACCAAAAACACATGTACATGCAAACTGTTAGTTACCCTATGCTAAAACACTGAAGACAAACATTATCATTTTAATAATTACCTCTTCCATGCGGAAGTCCTTAAAGACATAAACATAGTCACCCGGACGACCGGCAAACCTAAATTAGCACACCAGAGTTGAGAGATATTTAACAAAAACGACAATTGGATTAAACAATGCAACCCAGAAATTTAACTTTTTGGTGCTAGACTCTAAAGCATACTACACAGTGACACTATATTGTAAACTACAACATAATAGTTCAGCAACACAACACATATAACACACAGACACCACAAAACAGGTTGTTATAGAACTGTAATTTGCATATGGAAATTTAGACATGAACTCTCCAAAAAAGTAATACATTAATAAAACATGTAAAAATTATGTAAAAAAGGGGTAAAAAAATAATTTAGGGAAAAATGCATTTTTCAGATGTACAATATGAGGCTCGTATACAATAATTATATAAAAGAGCATATTGCATGAGATATATATATATATATGTATTAAAAAAATTTAAGAGAAAATATAAAAGAATAGAAAATTGCTCTAGGGTATTATATTTTGGCTTACAAATTACAATAAAAACCCAGTAGTTAACATTAGTTAATGCATTAACTAACAATGAGCAATACATTTGTTACAGTATTCATTAATGTTAATAATACTGTGGTTTTTTTTACCAGTTAGGTCCATTAAATAATATTAACAAATACAACTTTTTTCAGTTGTAAATACAAACGACTGATTTCTTCAATATATTATGTACATGTTGTAATACACATTAACTAAGATTACTAAATGAGGTTACACTTTATTTTAAGGTGTCCTTGTTACAGTGTAATTATACGTTTAATTACTGAGTAATATTAATTAACTACATGTACTTCCTATATGGTTAGGGTTAGGATTAGGGTTTGGTTTAGGGTTACTTGCATGTAATTATGCATAAATTTTTGTTATTATTATAGTAATGCAACGTGTAACAAGGACACCTTAAAATAAAGTGTTACCCTAAATGATTTACAAGTAAAATTTCATTGTTGGTTCATGTTAACTGATGTTAACAAATGGAACCTTACTGCGTTGCATGATTTTAGGTTAAGATTTTTTTGCTCTATATATAAAAAAAATGTTGATAAATGGTCACTCCAAAGTGATATATACAGTATAGACAAACATAGAAACATTATCAACAATGGACTACACAGGACAGACACACAACACTATAGTATACTATACAGTATAGGCACTAGTGTAGACACAACACTACATACAAACACAATACTACAGTAAGCACACGACTACACTGCAACACACTGGACATGACAAACAACAACAAAGTACATTATAATAATCCAATTATCATTGCCCACAACAGAGACAGAACGTCACATTAGTTTGGGTGGGTATGCTAATGGGATGCCAATTTACCTGCCCTTAAAGAAAGCCACATAGAAGACAGGTGCAAATGCATTCATGCTCTTCAGCAAAAAAGCTTTCAAGATCACATGCTCCTCAAATGTCGATTCAGTCTTTGGAATTTCTGCAAGTATGACATTAACATCATATTCATAATAATCATCGGTAATGCATGATCTTTTCTTCGTTACAGTCACCCTTTTATCAAGAAAACAGAAACATTTCATATTTTGTCATGTAAACACACACACACACCAAGCTCTGTAATCCAGGCCGCTATAGCGCCGTAGATCTCATCCAGCACCAGAACCACCAGCAAGTTGATGATGACAGCGGTGGTTGTCACGGTTACACGCACATTAGCCTTGGCCTCGTGATCAGGGTTCATTGACATAACCGCAAACACAATGATGCGGTAGAGAATCACTCCAGACACGGCAGAGAACGTGACCCCAACCTGAGAAAACAGATAAATGTTCATTTTAACTGTAAAAACAAAGCGACAAATGCCGTTATGGGGAAAGGTACCTACCATAAGGAGGATAGAGGATATGTTGATGCAGTATCCTGGCAGCCGGTCTGTCCATGACAAAGACTCAGAGGCAAGCTACAAGAACAACAGGACGTTAAACTTAATGCTCACCATATCAACTGTGAATACAATAGCTACTGGATTACCATAATCACATTTTGCCTGATACTGACAAGCAATTATTATTTGTGACCCATGCTGGCAAAATAAGTCTGAATGCACATGGGCTGATTTTGCTATAGCTGTAAGCAAAAAGAAAAGAAAATTAATTTTGTTTGCACAAAAGTTTGCACGAAAGTTTGCACAAAAATTAATTCATTAAGCCCTTTTCTAGCGATCCCAATGCTCCAAATAGTAATCAAACATCTGAAATTATAATATATATAGATTACAGTATTTCAAAATATCTGTCTTGGCGAGTATTCACACAAACACTATCTGTTATGTCTTAAGTGAACGATTAGGGAATTGTTGGGGAAAAACATCTAATGTGTAACATTATATTAGATCTGTGCATTACAGCAGGTCTTAATATACAGGCCGTCTGTCTCAATGTTAATCTAACAATAAAAGAAACAAAGGAATGGCTCAATGCTCTTGTTTGAACAGCAATTTTAGTTTTAATAGTTTTTTCATTTGTATTGAATACACTGAAGTGATTTTTACATTTGATTAGTCTATTTGTTTTTCTTACTTGAATGTTTCTGCACTTAAAAAAATTATATAAATTTTTTTTAAGGTCAGTGGTTGCAAACAATTTATTTTAGCTACATTTAAATAAAAAATGTTTTAAAGTTAGTCAACTAAATTTGTTCATTTAAATGTGGCTAAAATAATTTGATTGCAACCACTTACCTTAAAAAAAATTGTAAATTTAATGAATCATTTTTTTCAGTGTGTTTACATGTAAGATGAAAAAAGCAAGAAAAGTTCTTTCTTGTATTTGTTCTACTGTTTATTTGCATCTTTGTTCTAATTTTTAGTAATAAAGCTAAAATAACAAACAGCTATATTGTGATCATTAATAAGAAAAGAAGTGGAGGAAAAGATGCAATGTTGTAGGTGATAGGAACCTTCAGAAAACATTAACTCATTTTTTTTTTACTTCAAACAGGTGTAGCTCAGTCATTTTTTTGTCCGATTCCAACAAATCATACAATGTGGAAAAAAAATTATTTGATCCCCTGCTAATTTTGTACGTTTGCCCACTAACAAAGAAATGATCAGTCTATAATTTTAATGGTAGTTTTATTTGAACAATGAGAGACAGAATAACAACAAAAAAATCTAGAAAAACGCATTTCAAAAAAGTTATAAATTGTTTTGCATTTTAATGAGTGAAATAAGTATTTGACCCCTTCGCAAAACATGACTTAGTACTTGGTGGCAAAACCCTTGTTGGCAATCACAGAGGTCAGACGTTTCTTGTAGTTGGCCACCAGGTTTGCACACATCTCAGGAGGGATTTTGTCCCACTCCTCTTTGCAGATCCTCTCCAAGTCATTAAGGTTTCGAGGCTGACGTTTGGCAACTCGAACCTTCAGCTCCCTCCACAGATTTTCTATGGGATTAAGGTCTGGAGACTGGCGGCCACTCCAGGACCTTAATGTGCTTCTTCTTGAGCCACTCCTTTGTTGCCTTGGCCGTGTGTCATTGTCATGCTGGGAATACCCATCCACGACCCATTTTCAATGCCCTGGCCCTGACGGTACATGGCCCCGTCCATCGTCCCTTTGATGCGGTGCAGTTGTCCTGTACCCTTCGCAGAAAAACACCCCCAAAGCATAATGTTTCCACCTCCATGTTTGACGGTGGGGATGGTGTTCTTGGGGTCATAGGCAGCATTCCTCCTCCTCCAAACACGGCGAGTTGAGTTGATGCCAAAGAGCTGGATTTTGGCCTCATCTGACCACAACACTTTCACCCAGTTCTCCTCTGAATCATAAGCAAACTTCAGACGGGCTGTACATGTGCTTTCTTGTGCAGGGGGACCTTGCAGGCACTGCAGGATTTCAGTCCTTCACGGTGTAGTGTGTTACCAATTGTTTTCTTGGTGACTATGGTCCCAGCTGCCTTGAGATCATTGACAAGATCCTCCCGTGTAGTTCTGGGCTGATTCCTCACCGTTCTCAGGATCATTGAAACTCCACGAGGTGAGATCTTGCATGGAGCCCCAGACCGAGGGACATTGACATTTATTTTGGCCATGGTGGAAAGTTTGGAATCTGATATAAGTATCAGGCTCCCAGATGTCTTTTATACAGGTAAGGAGCTGAGATTAAAGGGAGTGCTCCTAATCTCAGTTCCTTACCTGTATAAAAGACACCTGGGAGCCAGAAATCTTGCTGATTGATAGGGGATCAAATTGTCACGCGCAGCTACTGCGTTGGAGACGAAGGAGCGCGGAGATGAAGGAGAGTCATGTTCAATAGTCTTTATTCATCCAAATCAAGACTCACAGGGACAAGCAGGACACACTCATGTAGCTGGGGGTTTGACGAACAATACCGGAACTCAGAATAAGGGACAGACAGGAAATTATATACACATGATAATTAAACTAAACGAGATAACTAAACACAGCTGGAACAGAATGAACATGATTAACTAAACAGGAACTAAACCAAATAAGGACATAACAGGAACAAGACGGGAACACACATGTGACAGATCGCCCCCCTCCCGGATGGCGCAGGACCACCGGGGAGGGGGGTGGGCGCCCTGGAGGCTGGTGCAGGACGGGAACACAGAGGAGGCCTCCAGGGCGGATCAGGCAGACCCGGGTGGCCATGGCGGGTCAGGAGACTTGGGTGGCCATGGCGGGTCAGGGAGAACAGGAGGCCATGACGGTGCAGGGAGAAACAGAAGACCTCTCAGGGTTATCCACAGGAACTTGAACCCTAACTGGGCTGGGCACGGAATCCGAGGCCTCCCCTAGGCCAGACACGAGACCCACAGCCCTCCTTGGGCTGAACGGGGTGACAGGGACCTCTTCAGGGGTGCTCTCAGGAATCACTTCTATCGAGGCAACTGGAGAAGCAGACGGCTTGGGAACGGCTTCCGTGGCCATGACAAGAGAAGCAGTCCGCTTCTCAGGAACCCCAACAGACATGACAAGACCGACAAGAATGGTTCCTGTGGACAATATCTCTAGATACATGACTTGACTCCGATCTGGGGCTAGAGCCTGCACTGGAGCGAGCTCTGGGGCTGGAGCCAACACTAGAGTGAGCTCTGGGGCTGGAGCCGACATTGGAGCTTGCTCTCGAGGAGCTGTCACTAGAGGGCGCTCTGGAGCTGGAGCCCACGACATCCCCTCATACTCCACCAGCATTCCTAGGGGCACATGTGAGGTGGAAGGTGGGCTTGAGTGAACCGCAGACAGTGCCGTGCTTGAGTGAGCCATGAACGGCGGCGGGCATGACTTCACTGCGAACGGCGGCAGACTTGAGTGAGTGGCGGCTGACATACTAGACTTCATAGCAGCCGGCTGACTTGACTGACAAATGGCCTGTAGGCTTGGTTTGGCTGCAGCCGGCAGACTAGACAGATGAATGGCCAGCGAACTTGAGGGCCAGCAGGCTTGGGATAGCCACAGCCAGCGGGCTGGACAGATGAACGGTCAGCAAACTTGACTGATGAGCGGCCAGCGGGCTTGGGATAGCCACAGCCAGCGGGCTGGACAGATGAACGGTCAGACGTTTCTTGTAGTTGGCCACCAGGTTTGCACACATCTCAGGAGGGATTTTGTCCCACTCCTCTTTGCAGATCCTCTCCAAGTCATTAAGGTTTCGAGGCTGACGTTTGGCAACTCGAACCTTCAGCTCCCTCCACAGATTTTCTATGGGATTAAGGTCTGGAGACTGGCGGCCACTCCAGGACCTTAATGTGCTTCTTCTTGAGCCACTCCTTTGTTGCCTTGGCCGTGTGTCATTGTCATGCTGGGAATACCCATCCACGACCCATTTTCAATGCCCTGGCCCTGACGGTACATGGCCCCGTCCATCGTCCCTTTGATGCGGTGCAGTTGTCCTGTACCCTTCGCAGAAAAACACCCCCAAAGCATAATGTTTCCACCTCCATGTTTGACGGTGGGGATGGTGTTCTTGGGGTCATAGGCAGCATTCCTCCTCCTCCAAACACGGCGAGTTGAGTTGATGCCAAAGAGCTGGATTTTGGCCTCATCTGACCACAACACTTTCACCCAGTTCTCCTCTGAATCATTGGCAAACTTCAGACGGGCTGTACATGTGCTTTCTTGTGCAGGGGACCTTGCAGGCGCTGCAGGATTTCAGTCCTTCACGGTGTAGTGTGTTACCAATTGTTTTCTTGGTGACTATGGTCCCAGCTGCCTTGAGATCATTGACAAGATCCTCCCGTGTAGTTCTGGGCTGATTCCTCACCGTTCTCAGGATCATTGAAACTCCACGAGGTGAGATCTTGCATGGAGCCCCAGACCGAGGGACATTGACATTTATTTTGGCCATGGTGGAAAGTTTGGAATCTGATATAGTATCAGGCTCCCAGATGTCTTTTATACAGGTAAGGAGCTGAGATTAAAGGGAGTGCTCTAATCTCAGTTCCTTACCTGTATAAAAGACACCTGGGAGCCAGAAATCTGCTGATTGATAGGGGATCAATTGTCACGCCGCAGCTACTGCGTTGGAGACGAAGGAGCGGAGATGAAGGAGAGTCATGTTCAATAGTCTTTATTCATCCAAATCAAGACTCACAGGGACAAGCAGGACACACTCATGTAGCTGGGGGTTTGACGAACAATACCGGAACTCAGAATAAGGGACAGACAGGAAATTATATACACATGATAATTAAACTAAACGAGATAACTAAACACAGCTGGAACAGAATGAACATGATTAACTAAACAGGAACTAAACCAAATAAGGACATAACAGGAACAAGACGGGAACACACATGTGACCCAAATACTTATTTCTCTCATTAAAATGCAAATAAATGTATAACTTTTTTGAAATGCATTTTTCTGGATTTTTTGTTGTTATTCTGTCTCTCACTGTTCAAATAAACCTACCATTGAAATTATAGACTGATCATTTCTTTGTCAGTGGGCAAACGTACAAAATCAGCAGGGGATCAAATAATCCCCCACTGTACAAGGTTAAAATAAAATAAAAATAACAAATTTTTGAAAATTTGCTCATTGTGACTCATTTTGCCAGCACAGGTCACATTTTTATGGTTTGGTAATAACCAATATGATGGCCCATACTATAAAAAGTCTATACCAGGGGTGCCCAGTCCTGTTCCTGGAGATCTACCTACTGTACCTGCAGAGTTCAGCTTCAACCCTGATTAAACACACCTCAACCAGCTAATTAAGCTCTTCAGAAGCACTTGATAATTACAGACAGGTGTGTTTGATCAGGGTTAGAACTGTACTCTGCAGGTAGGACTGATTTATTTAGTCTTTTTTTAAACAACTCTATTCTAGAATTTTTACATGCTTCTGGACAAATCTGGCATCAAAACGTTATATACGTATGTGCATATACATACGTACGTTATATAATGTTATTTAAGTACATTATGTACAGCCGAAATATGATGTTTTTGGAAAAAAAACTACATAAAAAATTTAAATAAATAAATAAAATAGCACGTACTGGTACTACATTTTAGCAGGGTTGTGATAAAGAGTGGCACGGTCACCCTGAAATATGACTGCCACCCCCACTGGATCCCCAACATCATTGGGCTAGAGTACTGTCAATCTGACGATGCCTGTATGCCATTGGATCAGAGCACTCTGAATTGCTGCCTGATTGTTGCTGAGTGCTCATCAACGCTATTAAATTAATGGGCTCTGTCAGTGCTTTGGCAAGGTAACGTTTTTTTTTTGTTTTGTTTTTTTGCCATGCAATAAAGCTCAGTTCAAAGGCCAATTTAAAATATTGGTACAGTAAATAAAGGGGAAGTTCACGCGTTAATGAGTAGCAAAGATTAAGTAGCTGTATTGATTACTTTTATGCCACTGATCAGGCTTTTATATGTAGTTTGGGGCAACAAAGGGTTTTATAGGTTTGACTGAAATAATAATGCAATAACTGACACTTTAAATCAATGTTTCAAGCAACAACAACAAAACAATTGAACAAAAAACAGATAAAGACAAAAAGTAGCCATTGATAGTATATAAACATGTATCCAAATGTAATAAAATTAATTTATGTGTGATTTATGTGTAAATTATGTGCAATGTCTTAGCTACTAGGGATTTTTACATAGGGCTATACAGCCATCTAGTGGCAACACAATGATATTACAGATAATAAATTGTGCAAAATGTTTATCTTAAATCAATTTACAAATAAAGCATTCAGATTTGTGGAACTCAATCTCCACAAATTAGTATCGTTACTATGACAACCAATTTGAATGTAACAAGAAACTGGTGTCTGAAAAGAATACATATATATATATATATATATATATATATATATATATATATATATATATATATATATATATATATATATATATATATATATATATATATATATATATATATATATATATATATATATATATATATATATATATATATATATATATATATATATATATATATATATATATATATATATATATATATATATATATATATATATATATATATATATATATATATATATATATATATATATATATATATATATATATATATATATATATATATATATATATATATATATATATATATATATATATATATATATATATATATATATATATATATATATATATATATATATATATATATATATATATATATATATATATATATATATATATATTTTTCATCCAAATCAAGACTCACAGGGACAAGCAGGACACACACACACGTAGCTGGGGTTTGACGAACAATACCGAACTCAGAATAAGGGACAGACAGGAAATTATATACACATGATAATTAAACTAAACGAGATAACTAAACACAGCTGGAACAGAATGAACATGATTAACTAAACAGGAACTAAACCAAATAAGGACATAACAGGAACAAGACGGAACACACATGTGACCCAAATACTTATTTCTCTCATTAAAATGCAAATAAATGTATAACTTTTTGAAATGCATTTTTCTGGATTTTTTGTTGTTATTCTGTCTCTCACTGTTCAAATAAACCTACCATTGAAATTATAGACTGATCATTTCTTTGTCAGTGGGCAAACGTACAAAATCAGCAGGGGATCAAATAATTCCCCCCCCCCCACTGTACGAGGTTAAAATAAAATAAAAATAACAAATTTTTGAAAATTTGCTCATTGTGACTCATTTTGCCAGCACAGGTCACATTTTTATGGTTTGGTAATAACCAATATGATGGCCCATACTATAAAAAGTCTATACCAGGGGTGCCCAGTCCTGTTCCTGGAGATCTACCTACTGTACCTGCAGAGTTCAGCTTCAACCCTGATTAAACACACCTCAACCAGCTAATTAAGCTCTTCAGAAGCACTTGATAATTACAGACAGGTGTGTTTGATCAGGGTTAGAACTGTACTCTGCAGGTAGGACTGATTTATTTAGTCTTTTTAAACAACTCTATTCTAGAATTTTTACATGCTTCTGGACAAATCTGGCATCAAAACGTTATATACGTATGTGCATATACATACGTACGTTATATAATGTTATTTAAGTACATTATGTACAGCCGAAATATGATGTTTTTGGAAAAAAAACTACATAAAAATTTAAATAAATAAATAAAATAGCACGTACTGGTACTACATTTTAGCAGGGTTGTGATAAAGAGTGGCACGGTCACCCTGAAATATGACTGCCACCCCCACTGGATCCCCAACATCATTGGGCTAGAGTACTGTCAATCTGACGATGCCTGTATGCCATTGGATCAGAGCACTCTGAATTGCTGCCTGATTGTTGCTGAGTGCTCATCAACGCTATTAAATTAATGGGCTCTGTCAGTGCTTTGGCAAGGTAACGTTTTTTTGTTTTGTTTTTGCCATGCAATAAAGCTCAGTTCAAAGGCCAATTTAAAATATTGGTACAGTAAATAAAGGGGAAGTTCACGCGTTAATGAGTAGCAAAGATTAAGTAGCTGTATTGATTACTTTTATGCCACTGATCAGGCTTTTATATGTAGTTTGGGGCAACAAAGGGTTTTATAGGTTTGACTGAAATAATAATGCAATAACTGACACTTTAAATCAATGTTTCAAGCAACAACAACAAAACAATTGAACAAAAAACAGATAAAGACAAAAAGTAGCCATTGATAGTATATAAACATGTATCCAAATGTAATAAAATTAATTTATGTGTGATTTATGTGTAAATTATGTGCAATGTCTTAGCTACTAGGGATTTTTACATAGGGCTATACAGCCATCTAGTGGCAACACAATGATATTACAGATAATAAATTGTGCAAAATGTTTATCTTAAATCAATTTACAAATAAAGCATTCAGATTTGTGGAACTCAATCTCCACAAATTAGTATCGTTACTATGACAACCAATTTGAATGTAACAAGAAACTGGTGTCTGAAAAGAATACATATATATATATATTTTGGGGGGGGGGGCAATAGGGATTTCGCCTAGGGCGTCAAATTGGCTAGAAACAGCCCTGACTATAATGATAACTATATTAGTGTCCACATCAACGTATGATAAGGTTTGTTTATCATTAGCATGCTGCAGTTTTGTTATCTGTAGCTTTAAATGCTTGAGCTCTTTAAAGCAGGATGGATTTTTATTGTTCATCAACTGAAAAAAAATCATTCTGAAAGTGATTCCAATGATATCGTTGTTCAGTGTCATTATCGTTATAATTATGGTGTGGAGTTCCCTATTCTCAGAATTAGAATGATTATTAAATGTTATAATTATTGTTTTAGGATGGTGTGAACGGCCCTAAGACTGGTCATTATATGCTTTTAGTTGGTGTATTTCACAAAAATAAATAAATAAAACTTTTAAATGTAATGTTAGGATATGAGATGAAGTTTTTAAAGAAGCAGGACAGTATTTAACACTTTGTGCATCAGGACAGGAAATAGTTTTGGACTTGGAACAAACTAATCATTGAAACTAAGTAGGGGACTGATTTAATTGAAGTTAATGAACAGCACGGATCCAACCCTCCCCCAGACACGTACGCATCAAATCTGAATTAAAACACTACACTCTCTCAGGTACACGCACATACACACTGAACATGTGTCTTTGATTAGAGGAAGGACACCACTCTAACTTGCGTGTTTTAATCCCGCTCTGACTCTAATCCTTCATAATCTAGTGTGGAATACCCAGAGAGGTAATCTGCTTTGAGTGCCGTGTGTAGTAAGCGTGTATGCCACAGATAGTGTTTGAGCGCATACATGTGTTGTGTGTACGCGCCGCAGGCCTGACACTACGTACAAGGGCACAATGACAGTAACAAAAATCCGCAAAATCACATCAAGTGAAATTGCGACCAAACTGCTCATTTCAAAGGGGAAAAACATGGCGCCAATGTTATCCACCGGACTGAGTAACTCATCTAATTAATTCAACTGTCAGAAAGAATGAGAAGAAAAAGATAAGAGAGTGCTAATGCGGGGTGTGATAAGAGGAAAGTCGGATATGAGCTGGGTGGGCAGGAGGGGTCCGATGGAGGTCAGGGCAGTGACCACTCTGTGACTGACAGCTGAGAACTAACTGCATTATCCCTGAAGCCCCGCCTCTTCTGGTTAAGTTGATTAGCTAGCTCTCTCCTAGACAGACACACACACAGTAAACTCTCAAATTATCTCCCCCCTCCTCACCGGCGACTGTCCTCCTTTAGCAGACAGTAGCTTCTCTCTTCCTTTGTCATCCGTTCCTGCGTCCGGCTAGAACACAGAGCAGAGATTAAAAACATTGCGCACACGCACTCATTCTCTTACATCTACCTGGAAAAATGTGCGTGGTATTCCAGGTATTTCAGCTCAGTGCATTTTTATGCAATAATTAAATTAAAGTGAAAATTAAGACTTCACTTTCAGATCCTGAATTGATAATAGTGAGTAAAAAGAACTTAAAACACAAAATAAATAATTAAAATATCTATCTATTGGAACATCTATCATACTTTCTGCTCACTGATAATTTCTATTAGATCATTTAAGATAAGATCATTTCTATTATTTAAAAAATAATTCCTAATAGGAATTTAATAAAAAAAAAAAAAAAACATCAAATTCTCCTGGATAAAATAAAATTCCTAATGTAATTCCAAGATTCTTTTTGCTAGAGTAATCAATGAAAATTAATATAATTATTATATATTTCAAAAACATTATACAAATTATTAAATTAAAATAAGATTTCATTTAATGAGCTCATTGAAATAAAATAAAAATTCTTGTGCACATTCCTTTCGAAATTTTGCAAGAGTGTTGTTTTAAGTTATCGTTAATGACTCTGCATCCTTGTTCCGTAATATTTTAATAATTCCATAATATTCAGATATTTGTGAAAAATCAGATCTGATATTTGAATGATATCAGGTAATTGTGATTTCCACGCTTGGAAAAGTCATAGAAATTATTAAAATTATAAGAAGACATGATAAAGTTTTAGTTATAGTGAATATACATTTTTACAGCTCTAAAATTTATTTTTATCATTATAATTATTACTCTTTTAAGATAAAATATATATTTTTACAATTATAATTATTACTCTTTGCGAGTACAATCTTTATAAAATTATTATTTTTATTTCAAAATAATTATTCAGTAATCACAAACAACTGAAAATGTTAATTAAATTATGGAAATTCATTGGTCAAAGCATAAGAACCTTATAGTTTTGTACATAAGGGTGCAGTTTACCTCTTCCTTCTTCTTATTCTTTGCCTTCTTCTCTTGTTTCTTAAGGAGAAAGTCCTCATATGCTGGCCGTAGCTCATTCTGTGATACAAACACACACACATACACACAAAGCTCAGTGATCAAGGACTCCAAAGATGTCAAAAAGCAGCAAATTCAACATCAATTCCTTAGACATGCATAAGCAAAACTGTCTCCATAGAAACAGGATTCACAAACACATGCACAAATAATTATCTTGGTTCCACATTAAATCATCTTCTTGTCTTGAGGCAAAGACGCCAGTATGGTACAAAACTGCAAGTTCATTAAAAAGCACATAACCCACGGGGCTTTTCTGGCTAACACATTGCTTTAGTAGACTCAATCTATCAGACCAATATCCTCTACAAGAGTGCTATATAGTTGTACGTAGAATGCTTAAGATGATCTATTTATGACATAAAATGTGTTTCAACCAGACAGGCAGCATTTTCAACTTCACAAATAAGGTTGTGATTATCTGGCAAGAACATTGAGGTCAGGATTATGGCATCGAGGGTAATGGTATAAAATCACGGTAAAGGATTCGTTGACACACAGGTTACTACAACGTTAATCCACTGTAAATCTCCCCTCTTCCTACGAATTCAGGGTTGATTCAGCAAACAGCGTCACCATACACGCCGATGTAAAATTGACCCTCCTGCTGTGCAGAAAAACGTAAAGGGAGATGGAGCGATGATGAGGGTGGGGGAAGTGTGAGGGACGCGGAGAGAAATATGGTGTGCATTTGAGCGTGTCAGAGAACCATATAGAAACAGAGATAGAGAAAGAGAGCAGGAGATAGGTTTACCTCAGCCCTTTCCTATCGGTGAGCATGAAAGCAAAGAAAACATAACATTAGACACACATGTTTACACTATTTAATATGCGGGGTAATTGAAGTTCATTATCGTTCACATTAGCATGTCGCTCATGATCTCCATGGTATCCTGTTGAGAGCGCAGACCTTCATCCACGCAGCTCAATGCTTTAAGCAGAACACAATCTCATTACTCACACATGTCCTGTCACACAAACATCTCCCACCTCTTACACAACACATGTTCAGACTGAATCAGCTCCCAGGTGAACGGTTCAAACCCTCAAGAACAATGAAATCTTGAATTTTCATAAACCTAATGAAGAGCAGACCATAAGCAGTCAGTGCGAGGGTCTGTTAGAGAGAATTGGCTATTATGTTGGATTATGTTTAGCAATGCTTTATGAACTGTGTTGCTGTGAGTTTGCGCTGATGCTCATAGATTCTGGAGTGTTTTTTAAGAAGGCAGCTATATTGGAGGTTATGCATAACAATCATTATACCACAGTTAGGAAGTCTTACTGGATACAGGTGCATCGAGGATCATCTATATGCTTATGTTACTTTTATTCAGCAAGGATGCATTAAATTATTCAACAAAGAGAGTTCGATTACAAAAGAGCTATTAATTACAAATAAATTCTGTCTTTTAAATGTTTAATTCATCAAAGAATTCCAAAAAATGTATTTATGCACCAAATCAGCATTTTAGAATGATTTCTGAAGGATCATGTGACACTGAAGACTGGAGTAATGATGCTGAAAATTCTACATTGCATCACAGGAATAAATTATATTTAAAAATATATTCAAATAAAAAACAGTTATTTTAAATTGTATCAGTATTTCACAATATTGACACACTGTGAAAGTTTTTGTCCAATCAACTAATGTCCCTTCTTTTACTACAAACTGCAACCATCTAGCAAGTAACAAATCTTTGCTCATGGCTGTGACTTATATATATATATATATAGGACAAATCCTTTGATGTGTCTGCCCAAACTTCTCTTTTTTAATCAGAATTCCACTGAGAGAGCAGCATTTTTTATATGATGCAGTCACAAATGTGCATATGTCAGCTATTTTTCAGCTTTGAAAATCTGATTTTAGAGCTGCCGCTATTTAATAATGAATATTAAGAGGATTTTATGTTCTGTGACTTTGATCATGTTTCTAGTATTCTGGAATGCTTTGGACTTTTCTCACCTCATCGTCTTCCATGCCTGTCAGATCCCAGCTGTGCTGCAAACATCGCTGCCTCCTCTTCCAATGTTCTAGAAACACTGCCGCTGAACACACACACACACACACACACACACAAACAATTATCACAACACTATCTATTCCATTTCATACCACCTTATTGCTTCTCAATATATTATAAATGTACAGTAAACACATGGTTTAATATCAAATGCGCATATTCCTACAGCTCATACCCCATAGGGACATAAAGATGGCAAAGCCCACGGTGGCGTGGTTATCAAACAGATAGCTGGCACGCGCCGTACTGCAGATACTGCTCAGTTGCCAGTAATCACACACACGATCACATAGAGGACACATCGTGAAATTAAGACGCTCATCACACATCTCTTGACTGAAAGAGAGGGAGAAATTAATTACTGATTATATCATAAAAATTCACTGCAATACAGTAACATTTATTTTCTTTGAAAAATGTTGTTTTTGAATTTTGGAAGAAACATCCCCGGAAAAAGGCGTAATGAAGGAAATAAATCCATGCAATTCAAATATAAATATTCCAGAATACATTAAATTAGAGTTACTGATGGTTTGATCTAAAGCAATTAGCTTATATAATGAAAAAAATTATATCAATATTAAGTCCCCACAAGGTAAATAGCTTAATAAAAACAATAATAAAGTCTTAATGAAAACCTGTGAGGGTTAGATTCAGGATTAGGGCATAGAAAAATATTTGTTTGTTAAAAACATCAGAAGTTAAGGGGAAAAAAAAAAACCATCATGTGGATGTGTTTACCTGGGCACATTGGTGTCTACGGTGAGGCAGCCGTACAGGAATACTGCGACTCCTAAAGCCGAGGCTGGAATCAGCAGTTGTGTGTACACTCCCAACCAGGCAAAATACAGGCCAATCTTCTCGCCAAAGTACTTCCTGTTGAATACAGGTGAACGGGTTACAGAACTGTTACGAATTTTACAAGGTAAACAACCACTGAACACCAGCACATGCAAAAACGCTTTTTTAAAAAAAAACAACTGCACGGAATATGAACCTACAACTGAAATTGAATGCCATTCACAAGTTTCACACATCCTCCAACGCTTATATTCATTTATTAAAATATTTTGGCTATTTTGATTATGCTTTCAGCAGCCAGTGGCAACTACAGTGCATTCTAGAGCAGAATATGTCAGTTTGCAGACTCCATGTGAGCCAAATGATAGGTAATACATTTACTAAGTAGTCTTAGTATTGTACTGCCAAAGACATACTGTCTGTTGTTCTCAGCATGCATGCTATACAGTGGGCATGCGTTTAATATTTGTGATATCCAGGCGGGCATATTAAATTCACCAGATGCTATGCATCTTCTTTTACGCAAAAAAAAAATCTGGATTGTAGAAAGTTGCAGGTCATTTAATAATGTTTCATTTAGTGCTGTCAAACGATTAATTGTGATTAATCGCATCCAAAATAAAAGTTTTTGTTTACATGATAAATGTATGTGTACTGTGTTTATTTATTATGCATATATAAATAAACACACATACTGTATATATTTTGAAAATATTCACATGTATATACGTTTATATATTTGTTATATATTTTATTATATATAAATATATATGATATATAAACTTGACATATTTTTCTTAAATATATATATACATGCATGTGTTCATATTTATATATACATAATAAATATACACAGTACACACACATATATTATGAAAACAAATTTTTTATTTTGGATGCGATTAATATCTAATATTATTATTAATATAATATTAATTATTTGACAGCACTAGTTTTATTATGCTGAAAATGTTTGTTTGATAAGCATTTTGGGATAGGCAGAATGAGATTTTTTTCAGGTGTTTTATCACCTGCCTGCCAGGTGAAATCTTGAAAATGAAAAGTGACACATTGCTCCTCAACGAGCCACATGATCTAAAGTAGAGCTATTTACAGCAAGCCACAAAAATACACACACACATCTGACAGTTCTCAGAAAAGACAACCAGCGAATAACCATCTGTGTGCTGAATAACATCTTTCACAGAACCAGATGGTAGGGATGTACATTATGTCTGATACCTTATAAGGTCCATTGGCTGATATTTGTAGCAAGCTCCATAATTGGCCCATTCCTCATGCAGCATCTGTAATTCACACAAATATCACTCATTGCAAATCCTTTGCATCTTCTTAGAGATGACACACACATGTATATCTTACAGTAATAAGTAGCTTATTGTCATTTTATCAATCAAATAAAAGCTTTTCCTAAATGTCACTGTGTGAGACGCTGCCGTCCAATCACAGCAGGCTGCAGAACTCACCTGTCTGTCGTTGCGATGCTCTTTATCTTCTGAGCTGTCAAAGTCTCCCTGCAGCAATGACAACACACACAGAGCTTTACCCAAACCACATCACACATTTACAGCGAACTAACAGGCGAATTACAAATCATCTGTATTAAGCTGGGTACAATGCAAAACTTACATCATGCAGAGGGAAGGCAGAATCATAAACCCCTTTAGCTAGCATTGATGAAATACCTGAGACAGAAATGAGAGAGAATTTGAATATCTGTAGTAAAAATATTTAACGAAAAAAACAAAACACTGACTGAATCTAAAAGAGTTTGGTAGATTTGTAGAGTTGGCATCTCCAAGAACGTACCCATAGTTTGACAGGTCTGTGTGCAGGCTGTGCGCCTCAGAATTTCATAAACCTATGAAAGAGGGTAGACGCAACACAATAATAGAATTAAAAAACAAAAAACAAACATACATTAACAGAATAGTTCACCCAAAAATGAACATGTAATCCATTCCTATCTGGTCACTATTTCAATATAATCCAAAATGACTAAAAAACACCATAGAGTATCATAAAAATGGCCCATGGGAAATGTGCATCTAGTCATAAGATATTTAAGTTTTGTGTGAGAAACAGACTGAAATTGAAGATGTTATTTGCTGAACATTCAGCTCAGTTCTTCTGTGCATGTTCATGTGAGTTCATGAGCTATGTAGTGATATCTAGAATTGGCTGACAAAACCAATTTGAATAATTCATTCTTGATTCATTCAATGCACTCTCAATGATCCAATTACAGAGGTTAAAAGCCTAATGGAAGAGAATACAGACATACATTTTGTCTTATATTGCATGGCACACAAATGGTGTAGTTTAATGACACTTTTATGGTGCTTTTGTGTCATTTTTGGATGCTTCAAAGCTCCAGTCCTCAATCCTTGTAACTATATGAGGAAAAACTACCATCATTGCAAAATTTCTCCTTTTGTGTTCCACAGCAAAACGAACCATTAGAACAACAAAATTTCACATAATTTTCATTTCTGGGTGAACTGTTGTTTTAAAATCTGTTCTGATGTGTCCAGATGTGTATAATCATGCTATTTCAATTTTACCGAAACTTACAATTCGACCTCGTATTGCATTGCTGAACAAGCTGTTTTTCGACTTTATATCAAATCTGCAAAATAAAAAGACAACCTATTAGGCCAACGCATGGGCTTGCTATTTGTAAATGCTCTTTTATGATAGTCTGGCTGTCTACGAATGCTGGCACTCACAGGTGTAGCTTGTCTCTGCTGAACGGCTGGGATAGCACACGCGTGCGTGGGTCTTGGGGCTCCGGGACGCCCGGCTGGAACGGCTGATTGATCTTCGTCCAAAACGAGCTTATTATGCCCATGAGCCCCGTCTTCTCTTTCAGCTGATATGTCTGGAAAAACAACCAAAACGGAACTGAAATTAAACAGAGATTAATCCATTTATATCCGGAGCTAAAGAGAGACAAGACACGCTAGAAGTTGAGACCAGGGTCAGACGATTTAACACCGCATGTGTGGAATGGAAATATCTTGTTTTGCAGACAAACAAAGCACACGGGATGTGAGTCCATATGTCTCAACAACTAATCCACCATTATCAGATTATATCATTCAATACAACTCACCACCTCAAAGGATAAATCATTCTTTCAGGATGTCACTCTAAGCCAAATTTAAATGTATGGGAAAATGTGACGTTAACAATCATCTTAGTATGCAGCATATGACAAATGCCTCTTGCAGGAATTTGAAAACATTATACAAGTAATCGGCTTGTTGACCGTGTAATCAGATAACTTTTTTTTCTCTGCAGTGTTCAGACTTTTGAGAATTGACTTTTGGCATTACAACTGCTCTTAGACTGCGCCAACCCCGGAGCACTTACAAAGATCCTCATGGAGCCAAAGCTCTTAACACCGAAAACATGACACTCATGGGCTGTGCCAGTGTCCATATTTAGAGTGACTGTTGAGTCTCTGAACAGCTCGGATTGACACATTGGGCTCTCATTTGAAGAGACTTTTTTTCTAATCATTGGCATTAGTTTATTTGTGAGTACAATCTGTACCAGTAAAACACTGGAGTAAAACGTCATACATATGTGTATATAACATATTTAATGTTTTAGTCTTTCAGATTTGCTTTCATGGTAATTGAGTGGTGTTCACTATACAATGTGAAATATCCTAACATTGTACCTACACTGCAAGTAACCATGACAGCCTGAGACTTCAGAATCAGTACAATGGGTCAAATTTAATGCTGTATTAATAATCTGTTATTTTATTTTCAGGATATTGGTCTAAAAAGGAACAATGCATATTTAGAATAGCAGAGAAAAATAAAACATTTATAATTAGAGACAAAAGATGAAATAAGTCTGTGAGGCATCGTGAGCTGATAAATTTGTAGGAATCTATTAATTCAATCAATTCACTTTATATAAATAAATGGGTGAAAACAGATAAGATTTTTTAAAACAAGTCTCTTATGCTCACCTAGGCTACATTTATTTGATCAAAGATAGAGTTATATTGTAAAATAATTATTATCAATATATAATTTGATATATTTTTTAAAATGTAATTTATTATTTTGATGCAAACGCTGAAAAACAATTTTCAGCATCATTACTCCAGTCTTCAGTGTTACATGATCCTTTGGAAATCATTCTAATATGCTGATTTGCTGCTCAAGAAACATTTCGTATTATTATCAATGTTGAAAACACTTGTGCTGCTTAATATTTTTGTGCAAATCATGATACTTTTTTTTTCAATATTCTTTGATGAATAGAAAGTTCAAAAGAATTTATTTGAAATAGAAGCATTCAAATGTCTTTACCATCACTTTTGGTCATTTTAATGCATCCTTGCTGAATACAAGTATTCATTTCTTAAAAAAATGGAAAGCATTTTAGGTTTAATACACTAGCAACACAGGGATTTTTAGAACACACATATAATATATCTTATTAAAGATTCTGCCAAACGCATGCATATAAATGTTGTATCCTGGTATTTTTTTTCTTTGGGGCTGTTAAAGACAATCAAGGGTAAACAGCATCAGAACATGATGCAGACCAGACTCAAACTTAGGTCCCTGAGAGCTTTATGAGTCTCACAAATCACCCACTGCATCAAAGCTCTGACACATCTTTATATGTTTTCTCAAATGGCAGACTTTTTATGTGTCTGTTTCCCTTTTATAGTAACTCACCTTTTTAGTCGGCACTCTGATCTTAAGAAGTTCTGCCTCACGACTGAGAACAGACCAGGGAACATGGAGACGGGTAAACCGGACCGTTCTCATCTTGAAAGAAAAAAAATGATTGTAAAGACTAGAGTGAAGCACCACTGAATAATGCAGTAAATTTTGGTTTGCAGGATGCAACTGAAAACTCGGTTCAAGATAAGGTGATTGGTGCAAACACACACACACACACAGTTTAAGAAGCAGCTGTTACTAAAATGGTCTTATTTAGCATGGATGAATGACACACACACTCAAACACAAACACCTCTGGCAATGAGGATCAACCATAATCTGCCTTTAGGCTGGAGACAGCAGCACTCAAATTTAATCCACACCAACATAACACAACTGATCTACCACCATCACACCACCAACAATCAAACGTACACCCACATCACAGCTTTCACTCAGGATTTCGCTCTCATCAGTCAATCTTTATGCTAAAATGAACCCTGGGGCCAATTTCAGATCTATATAGACATAGGGACAATGTCTTTGCATCTCAGAATTAATTTACTATTATAGCTAGTTATGCAATATCAAAAAAAGATTGTTTTTCACTTCGAAAATCATTTACAAGTATATAACATGGTAGAATTGGTTTTAAATTACATTTATGCTGATTAATTAAAAACATTGCACATTTTCATTGCATTATTCATTATTATTATCAGTGAAACAAAAACTAAAAATCATAATGGTCCTAAAAATGGGCTTTATTTTCTTTGTGCAAAATAGAATTTCTTTTAGATTGAAATATCTAGTCGTTTCTTCACGCATAAGCATGTAGTTTATTTTAAGGTGTACTCAAACCTGCATAATAATAGGGACTCTATTTGGATTCATGAGGGTATTGCTTGAGTATAAGCTTTTTTTGTGGAAAAAAGCTGCATGAGTCAACCAATCTACTCCTATTCAGAAATACTAAGCTCTCCCTGCTTCAACTTGGGAAAATCCATGATGCAGGGGGAACCGATCATCTCTTGTGACAACCACAGTTGCATCTGTCGCAAATATATTGCTGGGGGCGACCACTGCAGCACTGCAGGAAAGCAAAGAAATGATTTTTGGCATCTGTTAACTAGTATTAAAATATGCTGCAATGCTTGAAAATGAAAACTAGCTCCCCCATCAAAAAATATAGACTTTTCTTAGTGTGGGAGGGTTTGGGCTTTTTCTAAACTGGGTCTCCAATTCTAAAGTTTCAAGGTCACCTTGGGAATCTCTTGATTGTGTTTATTCTGTTAGTATTGCACTCAAAACTGAGCTCATCCCTGATTATTCCATGGCTCAACACATGAGACAATGATGCATTAATATGTTTGCCAGGAAAATTATATAGAGACATGCATGGGCAAAAAAGAACACACACTGGCTATGTTCAGAATATACTATGCTACTCACACTAATTTTTCAATATGCATATTTTTGGCCTATTTTATGCACCATTTACTTTATCTGATCATATTAATTGAATTAAGGACTTTTACGCAAAATGGATTTTAAATAAATGCAAAACAACCCCTTTTAATTTCCAAAAATGATAATTGTGCACCACTTGTGAAATTACATACACTACTGTTCCAACATTTTGGGTCAGTAATTTTTTTTAATTTTTTTATAATGCATTAAATTGATCAAAAGTGACAGTAAAGACATTTATAACGTAAAGTCTATTTTAAATAAATGCTGTTCTTTTGAACTGTCTTTAAATCAAAGAATCCTGAAAATAATGTATCACATTTTTCATAAGAAAAAAAAAACTTTCTTGAGCAGCAAATTAGCATATTAGAAAGATTTCTGAAGGATCATGTGACACTAAAGACTGGAGTAATGATGCTGAAAATTCAGCTTTGCATCACAGGAATAAATAACATTTTAAATTATATTCAAATAGAAAACAGTTATTTAAAATTGTGATGATATTTCACAATATTACTGCTTTTACTGTATTTTTGCTTAAACAAATGCAGCCTTGGTGAACATACAAGAGTTTCAAAAAGATTTTAAAAAATGTTTTTGAACAGTAGTGTATGCATATAAGGAGATCACATGACAACAATTTAGCATCCAACTGTTTGAAATATTGCATAATGCATTGTTTCTTTCATATTATTTAAGAACTAAAAATAGTAGGCAGAACAATATTTAGTACATACTGCGTAGTATGTAGTGGGCTAATATTCTAGCATTCTGAACATTACCATGCACACATAAACACAAACCTCTTTGTCATGTTCAATCTCCAAGCCTTCCTCCTGAAGTCCTCTTTCAAATTCCTCCCTAATTTTATCTTGTAGCTCGTTGGCGGGTTCCGTTGCAAGCCCCGCCTCCAGCACCACCTCCGAAATATCGCCCTTCGTACTCCTGCGGGAAGGGGTGGGGCTTTGAGACGGCACGTTACCGTTGGAGACAACAGAGTGGCGGTGTTGGGACTGACGTCTCTTGCAGTGATAAACAAGAACATAGTCCACTCTTCTGCGGCCGTCTGCAAAACACAGCCCTCCTCCTGGACCAGGGCCCGGCTCCTCCTGAAAACACACACAAGCATTCTTCAGCTCAGTTACATCTAGACACATCTGCATGGCTGTACAGTGAAAGCTGTAATTACAGATTCCTGGAGCTCTTTCAAAACTGCATTGCGTGTAGTTGGCAGAAAATTGAGGATCTGGGTCATCCACTGATTGGCTGGTGGTTCAAAGCTTTTGGATGTTTCCTGTCATACTCATGTTTGATTCGAATTCTGCTTTTGAGCAAGGTGCATAACTAGGACAGTCCCTGTGGTTTGCAAATTAGTGGATAAAACTGTCAGCTAATATTCTCTTCACACTCCAGAAAGAACCCCAAAAATTTTATGATTGGAAAATATAAGATAATATGTTTTACCCCAAATAAGAATAAATAAAAACTTATATTTTGCAAAAAGACATTTTGTGATTTTTTTTTCTTGCATTATGAAATTACTGACATGCACCCCAATTCCCACAAGCAAAAATAAATAAATAAATAAACTATTTTTGTTACTGTAAAGCAAAAAAACAACAACGGTTTACTGTATGCATAAATATTTAATTTATGCAAATGAGATTTTTAAAAATATTTTCTATTCTAAAAATACAAAATATATAACTAAAAAGTCTTTCAAAATGTAATTTTTTTCTTACCTTTGAGTTTTGAAAAAAAAAAAATCACAGTTTTAGGGGGTAATATTTACCAGTGTCTGTTCTTGGGAGCATTTTTACTGTATGTTAAAGAACTTTATAATAATCAAGTTCATTGGAATATGAATTTTGTTAAAAGAAAATGCCTTGGGATTTCTACAAGCTAAGCAATAGGAACGTCTAGTGTAAATATTTAACTGATGCCATTTAGTAGATGCTTTCCAATGTGATACATTGAAAACACATTGCAAGTTCCACTGAAGCATGAAAAAACTCCTTACAACAAAGTATAAATATTTAATTTATGCAGATAAGATTTTTTCATTTTGTTTTATAATATATATATATATATATATATATATATTTAAAATGCCTTAATGCAAATTATAATTTCTTATTTCTTTAATTTAAATTGGAAAAAACATTTGAAGGTTCCACAAAGCATGTTGGGATCTTGGGAAGTGTTTTATTCCACAGGAGAGCAGATTCTCAGACTGTAATAGTCCAGTAGTGATATGGATTTTTCAATGGTCGATACCAATATCTAGAGATTTTTTCCCACTGACTCCAACACACAATCTTTGTGTGACCAGCTTACAATTGCAAAATCATTGCATTTTCTCATGTCACCTTACTTGACCCCTGGGGGGTCCGTGAAGCTTCTGCAGAGGGTCCATTGAGAAGATGCACATAACATATGCAATGCAAAAATTTTAATATGATCTAACCAGAACCATTATTTAATGCAACAATGTCAGTTAATAATTTAACATAAAATGCTCTAAAAATAATACCGGTCTTTGATAATAAACAACATTTCATCTTAAATCCTGTATTAGACAACAGAAATCACGCACCGTGTCCTCAGCAATGTCATTGGCATCATGCCCGCTGCTGGCCGTGCCCTGCTGGCCCAGTTCAGAGATATCTCGGGCAAGACAGCGGAGTTTCTCGCTCTGCATTGAAGAGGACTCACTCTTCCCCGCAGAAACACGCATGCGTTCAGGGGCCCCGTTCCAATTTTCTGTTAAATAGAGATATTCACAGGTTAATTTTGATGTCTAATAATGTCTTACTGAAAGTCTTCTTTTATGGCATTTTTCTTTTATGTCAGTTTCTTTGTGTGTGCTTTGACATTACTGCATGCAAAACAATCATGCCAATAAACTGCTTTTGAGAGAACTGAGAGAGAGAGAGAGAGAGAGAGAGAAGGCATCCATATAAAAGTAGAGACCAAAAATCTTTCAGCACCAAGGACAGCGACATAATTGAAGGCTGTGCGTCAATGCGATGCTCAAAACCTGTAAAACTGACTCTGATCACACAAAAAGCAGCATGTACACCTCTAGTCTTTCTAAATATTCTCACACCTGACTAACGCGTCACTTAAATATGCCTCATGCCTTCAGGTAAACAAACACAGGGATTCATGACTCTTAGAGAAAGCTATAAGCGCATTTACACCACCTGACCAAACCATGCATCACACCACAGTCTATTTGTGCATTTATTTCCCATTGCTTTCATATCAAATCACAGTTTCCAGTCTGTCGTCAATGTCAAAAGTGTGTTTGACTGTTATGAGAAAACAACACATGGCGTCAGATTGCGCTTGAAATAGCTCCAGCTTATTGCCCCAGCTAATTATACAAACCCCCTCCGACACACTGAGCCCTCTCATTGTTTTCCAAAGCAAAAGGATGAATTCTAACACAATTAGTTACAACGTTAACGAGTGTTAAAGTGTGACAGCCCGTCTGAAGGGGCAAATAATGGCGTGCGCCTCATTGCAATTAACATCAACGACCAGTTTGGTGCCACTCAAATGTTCAGTTTTCACCACATCAGACTAATTGACTATAAATGCATGAGTACCTGAAATAACACGCATGCATTTGCAACAGCTGAATATAAAACGATAACCAAACAAGCCAATTTATTCAAGTGCCAATTTTACAGACATACAGCAAATGCATTTTCCCTTTGGCTCAGAGAATCCAGTGCACTCGCACACAAACAACATCCACCGGAGGGCTAGGACTGGTACTCACCCGTGGCAGAGGGCGACCTGTTCAGTGCCATGTTCATGTTCCCGGTGATATGGTGGACAATCCGCTCGCGGCCCCGCGCAGCTTAACGCGCTCGTGCTTCTGCCGTTAATTCCGTGGAGCGCTCGAGACGCTCAAACTTCCAGCGCGCGTGCACCTAGAAAACAGTGACAGCCGACACAACCCCCTCCCCCTCACAGACACACACACACACACAACAAGGTATCTCTCACAAACAGACGCTAAATGCATAAGTCTAATTATTACGAACTAACCGTGGAAAATATTTTAAAACATAAAAAATATATAATATGGTTTACGATCAAGCATTATACAATAAATAAAGCAGTAGTTTAGAAAGGAATGAAAATAATATCATCATTTACTCAATCATTTACAGAATCAGAGTTCAATCACTTTTTAAAAGATTCATTTGGATTCGTTCACTGATTCATTCAGTGACTCCTTCTGCAAGTTATCAGCAGGAGGCGACAGGTGTCTTGTGAGAGGTAGTGAATCATTCACACAACCATTAAAAATAAAGGTCTTAACCAGGTCGCTTACAAATGTATGAATATAAAAAGAAGAGCCGTTTTACAAAAATAGCGATTTCCTCACAGTAGGGCAGGAAATGACACATTCATTCGGTTCGATCATGAACGAGATGACTCCTTTTATTGAGTTTGTAGTCGTGTTCACTGTACTGCTCCACTCAAAAACGTGCTGCGACCAAATTTCTGTACTTTTAGAGACATACCATCTTCATTAAATGAATAATTTACTTCTCGACCACTGATGAAGGATATTCCATAGACATGCCGCCATCTGGATATCGCCCTTTGACCCGTTGTTGTAGTATTAACAACTGTGAAAATAATTTACTTTAAAAGAGAGAAAAATTCTTGGTATTGAAAATACTTGACTTTTTAAATCTGACAGCTCCTCAGCTCATTTGGCTCTCTATGGTATGGGATAGCAGGTGCATAATTCTATCTAAAGTGAATTATTTGCCTACTACTGTTCAAATACCACATATTTGGACATGCTACATATTTTATGTACTGCTTTTTGCATACTATATACTATGGAGCACGTGGGAACTTACTCGTGACATGAAGTCTTCATGCACCATATTTAAATACGCATATGCAAATATTATTTGAATGCTGCGTAGAGGAATACGGAATATAGTCGTATGGACTACTTTTATGACACGTATAGTGCTTTATTGTCTCTTTTAGAGCTTGGTAGCCCTGGTCACATTTTAAATTCATTGTATGGGAAAGAGAACCTCGAAATTCAGCTACATTGTGGTTATGGAAGAAATTCATATGGTGTTGAAAGACATGAGGGTGAGTAAATGATGACAAGTTTCATTTTTGGTGAACTATTGTGTTATATATATATAACAAAACAATATTTGATAATATTAATTAAACATGACTAAATGTAATTATACATTTTAATAGTGAATTTATTGCCTATAAAGATAAAGAGTTATGATATACTAAAGGCTGTTGACATTTAAACTGGGTCAGTAATGTTCAAACTCATTTGTAGCCTATTGTCTGCTTGGATAAACCTGGGGTTAAGTGCTTTAAGAGCACACTGACATTTTCTTGGGTCATATCTTCACAGAACTGAACCTGCAGTTATGTGTTAGCAGCTCAGAGACTTAACCATTAAACAACCACTACCTCAGCACACTCACTTATGCTTATTTTATAATGCTTAATCAGTCAGTTCATTTAAGAGAGAACATTAAATGGTTGTAAATAAGAAAACTAAAGCAATCATTTAGCCAGCAATCTGATCACTAACAGTGTATTAAATTCCATCAGAGAATGCATGCACTAGTGATGCACTTTCATAATTACCTTCAAAACACATCATAATAATGCAGTGACTCACCAGGTTTAATGAACATACTTTCCAACATGATTTCCAGATGATTGTACGGTTATTATTAAAGTCATGGCAGTTGGAATTGAGATTAATCCTTTTCTGCACACAACAAGTTATTCGTGCTATCATTTAGTTACAAACCCAAAGCATTTTAATCAAATATTTAAACCCTGTTGTTGAATATAATAACGCCATAGAACCACAGATGTGTGGAAATGTCCAGAAATGTCATAAATGTAGTGTTTGTTCTTGATATTACTCAATATTACATGAGGCCGACAAGTATTTAATGTGTGATTCATGTGTGAATTGTACCCTTCACAACTAATTGACTGATCAGTATTCTCCGTGCACATGAACGCTCTCACACAAATGACTTCAAGTGTCCAGAGCACCACCGAGTGGCATAAGTCGAGTACTTGTTTAGCCTTGTTCTTTATCGTTGGTCAGTCTAATAAACACCCATAAACTACAACCACACATAATAGTTGTGCATGATCAAGAATATATTTGTATAGACAGTGGCAAAATGGTGAAGCAGTAATCAGAAATGACTGTTTATTGATGTGTCTTAATGCTTTATATGTTGAAATAAAAACAGAAATGTATGATAAAGTGCTCAATTATCAGTGGTTAAAAACTCCACTGAGCAACATACCGGCTGTAGATACATATATGAAAGTGTACTGTAGCAGTTTTTCATTTGTATGTTATTTTTTCAGGTGTCTGCTTTCAGTTGGTCGGACAAGTGTGTGACATGCAGTCGCAGCCGGTGACGGCGAGGACTTGGTGGTGTGTTTGTGTGCCGTTAGCGCAGCGCAGGGGAACATTCATGGGCACCGTGCCTGTAGCTGAGCAACACACACACTCGCTCTCAACCTTGTGCTTGTCCAGTGAGTACATAGACTTGCTGCCACAGTTTCCCTGTGGGTGAGAGAAAAAGACAGATAAATAATATGTACATAACTTCATGGTATTGTTGCAATAAAACACAAAATGCATCGACTTACTTCGCAGTAAGTGAGTTCTATCTTTTCTTCTGATTGGCAGTCATCCACTCGAATGTAATTCAGCAAACCCACAGTCCTTCTGCACTCTGGCTCAGTACCTAAACAGACATATGCACCCATCATGTTCAGATCAGTAGGATGGAGTAGGGCTGCATGATTTAAGGGAGAAATGCAGTATTTGTTTTCTAATAAAAATTGTGATAAAAAACCCCCGCAGGATTGATGTCCCTATTTTTGATGTGCAAAATTTGGCCAAAATGTGATTATAGATCAATATCGCTATAAAATAATAATAATAACATCCTAAAAATAACTAAATAATAAAATAAATATTATTCTAGTAATATTTCACTGTAAAAAAAAAAAAAAAAAACGTATTTAAGAAAAATTTTGATTTTATTTTATATTACAACTAAAATTGCAGTACTAACATTTATGTCTTAATTTCTTCATTTTCAAATGTTTAAACCAAAATTTTATTTTGACGTAAAACTGTGGGGAGCCTCTGATTTGTATTTAATGTATTTAACTTGAAGTTTCTTTTTTGTTGATGAGCATTTCATTACAAATCTAGGAAGTTAAAGTGGGTGACTCAAACTCAGTGCAGAAATGGGGTTTGTGTGGTACAGCATTTACAGCAAACTGAGCAGCTCTGAGATGCTAAAAAACACCAGATCATGAGCTGCTCACCTGTAAATGAACACAGTGACGCGCTTCACTCTTAAACACGTGTTTGTGCATATATTTATTTAATTAAGTGGCGGATTTGTGATTTGATAATCTCATTAATCCATATCACAATTTTGGTTTTATTACGATTAATCGTGCAGCCATAGGATGGAGTTTATAAACTGAGCAGGATGTATGAATGATGGTTTTGGTGGTTGTTCTTACACATCTCACAGCAGGTGTCTCCAATCTGGCTTATTTTACCCTGTGGATAAAAAATACATTGTTTCACTTTCGTTATTATGCAAAACAATAAATATGGTTTATTAGAAGTAGAATATGTTCCTGGAGTGGTGTTTAGGGTTTGGTAGATGTAGGATTAGGAATAGGGTTTGGTAGACAATCGTTTCATAGCAGTGTTGTTTTAGGATTAGGAAAGTGAGTGTGTGTGTGTGTGTGTGTGTACCCCATGTTCCAGACAGCGTTTGCGGTCAAATGGAGGACATGTTGTCACAAGCGTCTCCAGCACCAGTTCTTCATCTTTATTCACACTGCATGTGTGTGTAGTGCAGCCATCTGTACGCGTTGCATTTGCCTGAATTCACACATATGCACAGATTTATGACACGATCTATCTGAAAATCAATAGAACATCTGGAGCGTTTAAAGCAGGGGTCTCAAACTACTGGCTCACAGCAGAAGATAGTTTCATATGACTCCTCAAGCATTAATAGTGGATTTTTAAATTTATCCTGCAGATCACTTCACTTTCTGCATTTTAGTTTAAAATAACTTTTCTATTCAAATATATTTCAAAATATATTTTATTCCTGTGAATTTTTTTTAGCATCATTACTCCAGTGTCACAAAATCCTTCAGAAATCATTCTAATATGCTGATTTGCTGCTCAAAAACATATATGATGATTATTATCAATGTTGAAAATGTTGCACTGTTTAATATTTTTGTGGAAATTTTTTTTTTTTTTTTCACTTCTGATCAGTTTAATGGGTCCTTGATGAATGGAAGTTTTTATTTATTTTAAATGGGAGTGTATATAATTCATGGATGCATTTGAAATGTTTGAAACAGTTCTTCTTAGCAAAGCTGCAGTACTCAAGCTTACTAAACATATGGCTGTTTTGTTTTTTTTGGCCATCAACCATGTTCATTGGCACGTAGAGGTAGTTACTGGCAAGAGAGGGGGGATTCAAACCTGCGTCTTCCGCACTGACTATTCTGACATTGACTTATGACTCTATCTGAAACATATTTATTACTTTCAGAGTGATCAGCTGTCCGTCAGGTCGTCGGATGCTACATGCAGTTGCTACACAACGGCCGCAGCAAGCATTAGGTATCGGCTCCAGCGTGTATCCCTACAAAACAAAGCACACATGTGACTGTACTCATACATATAGAGCTGACAGTCCTTTTAGAGGCTGTTTCCATAGAAATAAAGATTCTGTCATCATTTACTTATCCTCATGTCATATTTAATGACCGTCTCTCTCATCTTATTTTCTTATTCAAAAGGTGTTTGAGAAGCGTTTGGCTTTACAGACGTCAAAACCTGACATAGCTAAGTGCAGCATATCCAACATAAAAATGTGAATAATTGAAGAGCTGCTTTTTAAAAGTTATGCTCCTTTTATTGTATTTTCATTGCATGCAAAAGCAGCTTGGACGTTTTCAAACATGGGCAAAACATCTGCTTTTGTGCTCTGTGGATAAAAGAAAGTCATATGGGTTTTAAACGACATGAGGGTGAGTAAATGATGAGAGAACTGTCATTTTTTTGGTTGAACTACCCCTTTAATAATCTTCAGAGTGAGGGTTTTACCTCTGAGCAGGGGGAGCAGCTCATTTTCCTGCAAGAGAGCCGATAACTCCTCTTATCTCTCACACACTCGCAGTGTGTGCACACATCCACCATCATTCGCTCTCCAGCCTGCACACACACACACACACACACACACACACAGAGCAAGACACCCCAAAGTCAATCTGTTATGCACCAAGACATCTGCACATGGCACATTAGTATTCAGTATGTTAACTCTACGTCTTTACCGCAATAACAGTTTGATTCAGCACACAGACATCCATTGGAACTGCAAAAAGAAAAAAAAGCATTAATATCTAAGGAAAGATGACAGGGAATAGCGGTGAGCGAGCAATGTGTGTGCAGGGTCCAAAATTAACACTTCAAACACCAAACCTCTTCCTGGTTTTACTAATATTAAAAATCATCAGCTTTAGTCAGAATTGTTTTTATTAATGGACATTTTTAAAAAGACTTCTTTAAGGAAAATGTTATAATTTTTTATAAAATATCAAACTGAAAGAGCTCATATAATAGCTATATTTGTATATCACTGTATTGTCATGTTAACGTTTTATGTTTTTGTTTTAAAATTTGTACTACGAGTTTGCTCGTTAGGAATAGCGATTATGGCAAAGATTTAATTCTTCAAATGAGTGTGAATTCCTAATATTTTGCTTTTTTTGCAACAAATATGCAAAGAAAATTGCATTGTCATTTTAATAAATATTAATATATTAATTATATCAAATATTAAAATGAGTTCAAATTAAAAATACAGTTAAAAATATTAAAATGTATAAAACAAATAAAGAATTGTAAAATATGGTTTCATTGCAGGTCATGAAAATTTAAGATGTAAATTTGATCAGTTCATTGATCATAGGTGTGCCAAGTTATTAAGTTAAGTTTCTGTGTTAGTTGTGTGTGTGAAACTGTTTGTACCGCAGTGGCAGGTCGGGCAGCAGTCTTCTACTGTATTGCACTGGAGCTTTGTGCCCAGTGGACAGGTTGGCGTGTCCATGAGATGGCAGGATACGTTTGTATGCTGGAGGAACACTTCCTCATTGACCCGAACACATTCGCTCCACACACATCTGTCCTGCGGAGACACCCACTGCTCTCCCACCTGCACACATGTGGAGTTAAAGAGAATGTCTTTCAGATGTAAATACAGAGCATTCACAGACAGAGAGTAGGAGGAAAAAGACACTAAATACTCGCCTGTCTCAAACGTCCTCCTTCCACACAGCTGGATTTACGGCAGTGACCGCAGCACTCGCCCTCTGAGTGAGAGTATGTGGTTCCCTGCATACACAAAATCAATTTGAAATCATAACCGGCCTTTTTTATTTAGCTATAAATGTCCACGGGCTTACTGTGCATGATTCATCACTGCCTGTTATTGTAAGAGAAAACGTATTTGCGCCTTTCATCAAAATGTAATTGCTTTTCTTCACTTTTAACTTGTTTCCTCTTGTTTATATGACCAAGGGGTGAGGGAAATTATATTAGATTTTTACATTTTCTGAACAAAATACTGTTGTGAGTAGCTGGCTGGCTATTTGGTTGCTACGATGTTCTTGGTGGTTAATTACTGACTCTAAAAAGTAAATCTAAAAAGAAATAATAGCTCACCCTCCAACATCCTGCATAATTTGAGGTATTATAAGAGACATTATATTGGGAGAATAGAAAATAATGGGAGAATTTATACCACTTTCTATGTTAGCTGTAGTTCTGCATTGTAATTAAAAGAGCCAGAGTCTATTCAACTTTCTCATAAAAGAATGGAAAGAATGAAAACCCTGTCTGTTTTCTAAATGCATGTTATTGTTCTAATTGTGAATGATTCATACATGAATATTCTGGTTTTTAACTTGTTTCTTAAAATAACTCAATCTTCTCTTAAATGACTTCTCGCTGGTGATGCATGTCTCTTTCTTACATATTTATCCCATTTTTGAGTGCAACATTCACATCTTAAAATCCACTAAACAACCAATGGATAGAACCAAGTCCCCACCCTTCATTTTTTGTTTTCAAATAATCCATTTCACTTGGATGTACAACACAATTTGAAAGAAAAGATCTGTCTTCACATCCATTTCATTGCAACCTTGCATGAAACCACTTTTAATGTTTTTTTGTGCATTCGTAAGTGCATAAAAATTTAATACTTGAAGTTAGGAGTTAGTTCAAATTCTCAAATAACTGCTGTGATGGCTTTTGTTCAACCCACTTAAATGACAGAAGTACTTGAGTTGTCCAATCTATAAAGACTGTGTCTGTTCCCCGAATAGTGAGGTCAAAATATAAATTTAATACAGGATCTAGAAAAAATCTGATCGTGATTAAACCAGAAAAATGCTAAATAAATGAACAAAAACTATTTTTAAAGCTTGGGCTCCTAAATATTAGGTCACTCACACCCAAAGCAGTTATTGTAAATGAAACGATCACAGATAAGAGTTTTGATGTACTCTGTTTGACTGAAACCTGACTTCAACCAAATGATTATATTGGTCTAAATGAGTCTACTCCACCAAGCTACTGTTATAAGCATGAGCCCCGTCAGACTGGTCGTGCAACAATATATAGTGATATTCTCAATGTTACTCAGAAAACAGGATACAGGTTTAACTCATTCGAAATACTTCTGCTTAATGTTACACTGTTAGATATGCAAAAGAAATCTCTCCTATCTCTTGCTCTGGCTACTGTGTATAGACCGCCAGGGCCATATACAGATTTTCTAAAAGAATTTGTAGATTTCCTCGCAGACCTATTGGTTAATGTTGATAAAGCGCTAATTGTTGGAGATTTTAATACAATAATGCGTATACAATAATACAATAATTACAAATGATTGCGTTTACTGACCTAATAAACTCTTTTGGAGTCCAGCAAAACGTCACCGTGCCCACTCATCGTTTTAATCATACACTAGATTTAATTATATCACATGGAATTGATTTTACTGATATAGATATCATACCTCAAAGTGATGATGTTACTGACCATTTCCTTGTTTTGTGCATGCTGTGTATTATTGATATTAACTATACAAATGTAGATTCTACGGCGTCTAGTCCTTCAGCTTCATTCATCACACCCAAAGAAAAAATAAAGTGCTTTACAACTACAGGACAGGAAGAGCTAAATAAACTTATCACTGCATTTAAACCAACAACATGTCTATTAGATCCTGTACCCACTAAATTACTGAAAGAGTTGTTACCTGTAGCAGAAGAACCGCTTCTCATCGTTATCTTTAGGTCACGTCCCAAAACCATTCAAGCTGGCGGTTATTACGCCTCTTATTAAGAAACCACAACTAGATCCTAGTGAACTGGCAAATTACAGACCCATTTCAAATCTTCTGTTTATGTCTAAAATTTTAGAAAAAGTTGTGTCTGCTCAATTAGTTGTGTCTATCTCAACAAGACCAGATGAAACTTCTAAATTATCTAAGCTAACAGAGTGTGTTAAAAATGTAACATTTTTCCTATTAAATTCAGGTAAGACAGAGATATTACTTATTGGACCAAAAAACAGTACACAGAATCTCTTGGTTTTTTGCAACTAGACGGATGTACTGTTACTTCTTCTACAGGAAGTATAATGTAGAAATATATTGTAGAAACTTAATTTCCTGTAAAGCTGCTTTGCAACGATTTGTTTCGTAAAAAGCACTATACAAATAAACTTTAATTGAATAATGCATTATAAAGGGTTATTAAAGGGTATAATGCATTATAATTATTCATAATGTGCATTGTAAGACATTATATCTTGTCGTAAATTATAACAAAAATGTTTAAATGCATAGTGTAACAATAAATTAGTAAGTGTTACAATGCATTAACTGTGGTTACAATTATTCATATGCATTACAAGGCGTAATTAATGCATTAAAACTACTTTTATAATGCATTATACATAAAGGCTTTTAGTAAAGTGTTTTTTTTTTCCATAAAAAAAGAATGATTTTTAAAAAAAAATTATATACAGTATATGTATCATCATTGATGTACATATCAAAATAACAAAAGCAGTCAATAGTCAAAAATTCTCCTAAAATTAGAAAGAAACAAATAGTGGATTTAATCCAGCAAATATGCTGCAGGGGGGTGATATTTTTCAAACAGAAAGGACGCACCAGAGGACAGATCTGGTTGCAGACGGGGTCCACACACTGAGCGATGTGCAGGCCAGTCTGTCTGTCTGCTTGCTCCGTGCAGGTGCAGGTTTTGCACTTCTCTTCCCACCTGCTGCCCACCTGGTAGACCACAGCGTCCACCACACACACCTGCACATATAAATAGTCGATTACATGCTGATTGCAGAGTACACTCATCAGGACATGGAGCTGCAAGGGCAAGTGAATAACACATGCACAGCGAGAGTGCAAAAGCTTGCCAACCTTATCGGGCGTGCAGGTGACCTCTATGCAGTCACAGTCATTGGTGGTGGTCTTTGTGATGTAACCCGGGGGGCAGGTGCGAGTGATGTTTTGACAGTCGCACACACATTCGTATGAATCGCAGCACTCCGACGGTGTGACCGACAGTTTCTTGTATGCAGGGCAGGATGGTTTTGTTGTCATAGGACACTGATCCTTTTTGCAAACTGAGAGAGGGCGGTGGAAGAGATTGATGTGATTGAAAACCATCTTTGTGAAACGAATGAGAGAGAGAGAGTGTGTGTGTGTGTGTGTGTGAGAGAGTGTGTGTGTGTGAGAGTGTGTGTGTGTGTGTGTGTGTGCTCTCACCACACTGGTAAACTGGCAGACATTCTCCTGGGTTTGTGAGGACGACACTGAGCCCGTGAGCGCAGGGAGGGGGATCTGACCGCTTACAGTTCGGGTCACACACTATAGACACACACAGTAGATTAACAACACTATATTGTGGTAGAGCCATCAGGTGCATCATATCTGTAAGTATGGGTGGTAAAAGCATCACATATCTAAGGCCCAATGACTTTCATGTCTCAGAACACGTGAATGGAATTGTGAAATCCAGTCATAAAAGTTGAATTTACAGTATAAGACTATTTTTGGACAAATTAATCATAAGTATGGCTGTACACCTAATCAGACCACAATATGGACTAGTGTCTGTGAATATTAAAGCACAAAAAGACTGCTATTTAAATATGAAGTCTGCATATTCTGCGTGGCACGGTTTTATACACATATTCAAGCGCAAAATATAAAAGAGAAAAAAATAAAAACTCAAAGGGCTCTATTAATGTAAAAATGTACATTATTAAAGTTTTATGAAATCAATTTTAATAAAAAAAAAAAAAGTATCTAGAAAAATCGGAATCCACAGAATTTAGGAAAACGTAATATTTATAGGGCCCTAAATATATATATATTTTTTAATAAATTGTTGTTAAATTGTATAAGTTTCCTAATTTCAATTAATTACTGATTACTAAAATTTAATTTAACTATTAAAAAAAGTAAGATGAATAATAGAAGTATTTTTAAAAGTACAAATTTGTACTTTTTAATGTTAGCTAATGCAATTGCAAATAATTGTTAATTAAGCGGCAATATTAAATAGTCATTTCTACCTGTTTTTCAATGTTTGAATACTTTTAGAAATACTTTTACTATAATATTTTTAATTTTAAATACTTTTTAATATATATATATATATATATATATATATATATATATATATATATATATATATATATATATATATATATATATATATATAAAAACAACTGTCAAATCGATTAATCACGATAAATATACATACAGTCATGGCCAAAAATATCGGCACCCTTATTAAATATGCTCAAAGAAGGCTGTGAAAATTAATCTGCATTGTTAATCCTTTTGATCTTTTATTTAAAAAATTCACAAAAATCTAACCTTTCATTGGATAAAAAGAATGTAAAATGGGGGGAAATATCATTATGAAATAAATGTTTCTCTCTAATACACATTGTCCACAATTAACGGCACCCTTTTATTCAATACTTTTTGAAACCTCCATTTGTTTAACAGCTCTAAATGTTCTCCTATAATGCCTGATGAGGTTAGAGAACACCTGACGAGATCAGAGACCATTCCTTCATCCAGAATCACTCCAGACCCTTTAGATTCCCAGCTCCATGTTGATGCTTCTCCTCTTCAGTTCACCACTCATTTTCTACAGGGTTCAGGTCAGAGGACTGGAATGGCCAGCAGAAGCTTGGTTTTGTGCTCAGTGATCCATTTTTGTGTTGTTTTTGAGGTTTGTGTTTGGATTATTGTAAAGTTGGAAGATCCAAACATGGCCCATTATAAGATTTCTAACAGAGTCAGTCACTTATTGATCTGTTGGTATCTGTTGGTATTTGATAGAATGGCCTGCACCCCAGCAGAGTCGGAGCGGAACTCCTGTCGGACAACATCTTCAGGACGCTACGCTCCATCTGACTAGTAAGCAAATTCTCAAATAACTGCTATGATGGCTTTTGCTCTACCCTCTTAAATGACAGAAGTACTTGCGTTGTCCAATCTATACAGACTGTATCTGTTCCCCAAATAGTGAGGTCAACATATAAATTTAATGTAGGATCTAGAAAAATCTGATCGTGATTAAACCTGAAAATGCAAAATAAATGAACAAAACAATTTCTAAAGCTTGGGCTCCTAAACATTAGATCACTCGCACCCAAAGCAGTTATTGTAAATGAAATGATCACAGATAATAGTTTTGATGTACTTTGTTTGACTGAAACCTGGCTTAAACCAAATGAATATTTTGGTCTAAATGGGTCTACTCCACCAAGCTACTGTTATAAACATGAGCCCCGTCAGACTGGTCGTGGCGGTGGTGTCGCTACAATATATAGTGATATTCTCAATGTTACTCAGAAAACAGGATACAGGTTTAACTCATTTGAAATACTTCTACTTAATGTTACACTGTCAGATATGCAAAAGAAATCTCTCCTATCTCTTGCTCTGGCTACTGTGTATAGACCGCCAGGGCCATATACAGAATTCCTAAAAGAATTTGCAGATTTCCTCTCAGATCTATTGGTTAATGTTGATAAAGCGCTAATTGTTGGAGATTTTAACATTCACGTTGATAATACAAATGATGTGTTAGGACTTGCGTTTACTGACCTAATAAACTCTTTTGGAGTCAAGCAAAACGCCACCGGGCCCACTCATCGTTTCAATCATACGCTAGATTTAATTATATCGCATGGAATTGATCTTACTGATATAGATATCGTACCTCAAAGTGATGATGTTACTGATCATTTCCTTGTATCGTGCATGCTGCATATTACCGATATTAACTATATGGCTCCGCGTTATCGTCTGGGCAGAACTATTGTTCCAGCCACCAAAGACAGATTCACAAATAACCTGCCTGATTTATCTCAACTGCTCTGTGTACCCATAAATACACGTGAACTTGACGAAATGACTAGCAACATGGGCACTATCTTCTCTAATACATTAGAAGCTGTTGCCCCCCTCAATATGAAAAAGGTTAGAGAAAAACGTACTGCGCCATGGTACAACAGTTCTACCCATTCTCTCAAGAAAGAAACTCGTAATCTTGAGCGCAAATGGAGAAAAACTAACTTGGAAGTTTTTAGAATTGCGTGGAAAAACAGTATGTCCAGCTACAGACAGGCTCTAAAAGCTGCCAGGGCAGAGCATATCCACAAACTCATAGATAATAACCAAAACAATCCAAGGTTTTTATTTAGCACAGTGGCTAGATTAACAAATAAACAGACGCCACCCAATCTAAATATTCCCTCACAGTTTAATAGTAATGACTTTATGAATTTCTTCACTGATAAAATAGATAACATTAGAAATACAATAACAAATGTAGGTTCTGCACCGTCTAGTACTTCAGTTTCATTCACAGCTCCCAAAGAAAAACTTCAGTGCTTTACAACTATAGGACAGGAAGAACTAAATAAACTTATCACTGCATCTAAACCAACAACATGTTTATTAGATCCTGTACCCACTAAACTACTGAAAGAGTTGTTACCCGTAGCAGAAGAACCGCTTCTCAATATTATTAACTCATCGTTATCTTTAGGTCACGTCCCAAAACCATTCAAGCTGGCGGTTATTAAGCCTCTTATTAAGAAACCACAACTAGATTCTAGTGAACTGGCAAATTACAGACCCATTTCAAATCTGCCGTTTATGTCTAAAATTTTAGAAAAAGTTGTGTCTGCTCAATTGTGCTGCTTCTTGCAAAAAAATTATCTCTACGAAGAATTTCAGTCAGGTTTCAGGCCTCACCATAGCACAGAAACTGCACTTGTTAAAATTACAAATGACTTGCTTCTTGCGTCAGACCAAGGCTGCACCTCATTGCTAGTTTTACTTGATCTTAGTGCTGCTTTCGACACTATAGATCATGACATACTCATAGATCGATTACAAAACTATACGGGTATTCAAGGGCAGGCTTTAAGATGGTTTAGATCCTACCTATCCGATCGCTAGCACTTTGTTTTTTTAAACGGGGAGCCATCTCAACTATCACCAGTAAAGTATGGAGTACCACAAGGATCTGTCCTAGGTCCTCTGCTATTTTCAATATACATGTTGCCCCTTGGTGATATTATTAGAAAATACGGGATTAGTTTTCATTGTTATGCTGATGATACTCAACTATATATCTCAACAAGACCAGATGAAACTTCTGAACTATCTAAGCTAATAGATTGTGTTAAAAATGTAAAAGATTGGATGACCAATAATTTTCTCCTATTAAATTCGGATAAGACCGAGATATTACTTATTGGACCAAAAAACAGTACTCAGAATCTCTTGGATTACAATTTGCAACTAGATGGATGTACGGTTACTTCCTCTACAGTCAAAAATCTGGGTGTTATATTAGACAGCAACTTGTCCTTTGAAAATCATATTTCCCATGTTACAAAAACAGCATTCTTCCATCTTAGAAACATTGCCAAGCTTCGAAACATGCTACCTGTTTCAGATGCTGAAAAGCTAGTTCATGCATTCATGACCTCTAGACTGGACTATTGTAATGCACTGTTAGGTGGTTGTCCGGCATCTTCAATAAACAAGCTACAGATAGTCCAAAATGCAGCGGCTAGAGTCCTTACCAGGTCAAGAAAATATGATCATATTACCCCAATTTTACAGTCTCTGCACTGGCTACCTATTAAGTTCGGATCAATTACAAAATACTATTACTTGCCTATAAGGCACTAAATGGTTTATCTCCTGCGTACCTAACTAGTCTTCTACCACGCTACAATCCAACCCGCTCCCTAAGGTCGCAAAATTCTGGACTTTTGGTAGTACCTAGGATAGCAAAGTCCACTAAAGGAGGCAGAGCTTTTTCACATTTGGCACCCAAACTCTGGAATAGCCTTCCTGATAACGTTCGGGGTTCAGACACACTCTCTCTGTTTAAATCTAGATTAAAGACACATCTCTTTAGCCAAGCATTCACATAATAATCTTGTACTGCATTTATATCTAATCAAATGTACATTATAAATCTTTAGATTGGGTTGAACAAATCATTTTTGCTTGAATAGAACAGCAGCTACGCTAATTACGTCTCTATCTGTTTCTCTGATTCTGCCACGGGATTAACATCCCGTGGTAACTAGGAATTACTGAAGCGTCAGTCTGGATCCAACCCTTAAAACGATCCGGGATGACCAAACACCTGAGAAGAGGCACTTTTTATCCCTGTGTTCACCAAACCCATCTTGAGTGTTTGCTGCTAAAAAGCTCATTTTTTGTTTCATCTGACCATAGAAGCCAGTCCCATCTGAAGTTCCAGTCATGTCTGATAACTGAATATGCTGGAGTTTGTTTTTGGATGAACGAGGAGAATTTTTCTTGAAACCCTCCCAAACAACACGTGGTGATGTAAGTGCTGTTTGACAATTTTTTTTTTTTAAAGGTTTTCTGACCCCGAGACTCATTTATTTTCTGCAATTCTCCAGCTGTGGTCCTTGGAGAGTCTTTAGCCACTCAAACTCTCCTCCTCACCGTGCATTAGGACAATATAGACACACGTCCTCTTCCAGGCAGTTTCATAACATTTTATGTTGATTGGAAATTCTTAATTATTGCCCTGATGGTGGAAATGGGAATTCTCACTGCTCTAGCTCTATTCTTAAAGCCACTTCACTAATTTGTGAAGCTCAATTATCTTTTGCTGCACATCAGAAATATATTCTTTGGTTTTTCTCATTGTGATGGATGATTAAGGGAATTTGGGCTTTGTTTTCCCTCCTATTTATATTTCTGTGAAACAGGAAGCCATGGCTGGATAATTTCATGTTCATAATCACTGGAGTGCTCAAAATTGATATTTTACTCATAAGAATTTCTAGGGATGCCAATAATTGTGTCCAACGTGTATTTGAGAAAAATATTTATTTCATAATGATATTTCCCCCCATTTTAAATTATTATTATCCAATGAAAGGTTAGATTTTTGTGAATTTTTAAAATAAAAGATCAAAAGGATTAACAATGCAGATTAATTTTCACAACCGCCTTTGATCATATTTACCAAGGGTACTGATATTTTTGGCCATGACTGTATGCGTATATATGAATATATATATACATAATAATATATAATATACATATAAAATATGTGAGTAGAATGAGTAGAATGTACATTATGGATATGTTAAATAAATGCACATTATTTTTGTATTCTCTGTGTTAGATGTGTATTCTCGGCTCACCACACTCATATTCAGGGCAGCACTTAGATCCCATCTTCTCCCGAAGAACCTCACATTGTCCACACTCTGGGGCTGTAGCACAGAAACAGTTGCCATGACAACACACACTGAGAAACTACTTCAAGAAATGGGGCTGTTAATCGTGTAGTGCACGAGAGCGATAGTGAGAGAGAATGTATACGCATTGTGACTTTACCTTTAGCATTGGTGCAGGGTAACGCTGTGCAGTTAATGCGCTGCTGATCCAGACACACACACAGAAGACAGGGGTTTTCCTCAGGATTCCAGCTTTCCATAAACTGAAACACACACACACCAGGATCATGAGACTGGCAGAGGCTTATTGGTTTTGTAAAGTGGTGGCAACAGCAATATCATAAAGGCATGATAAATGGTAGGCAGTTAATAAATGGTAAAATCAATATACCTTGTGGGTTTTCCCATGGTGGTCCACACACTGGCTGCAGGTGTCTTTGCTTACACATTTATCTCCCATTAACACGGACCCTTCAGGGCAGAAACAGCCCTCTGTGGGAGTGTTCAAGCACACTGATCCATTGCCCTTCATTAAACCATCACCCATCATGTCACCAGGACTGAACTGGCTCCGTCCGCACTGCTCCAAACATCCGGTTCGACACGCAGCGTATTCCATTGAGTCTGAGCATGACATGGCTACACACAGAAAATAAAATGGGAAATTCAAGTATTTTGTATTCAAGTAGAACACAAAATTATTAATGACATAAAATGCCATTCACAATATATTTAATTCTGTTAATGCAACATTTTCCAGTTAAAAACAAGAATATACTGTAAGAAATAATGTGGGGAGAGATTTTGTCCATCTGGAGAATAAATGTTTGGATATCATGTCATGTGACTTGTGTGATTGGTTAGAATCGCAGAAAGGAAAATTGGAGAAATGGAGGTCGAGAAAGTTGTTACATCATGAAACCATTTTCTTTTTCAGAATAATGTACACTGATTAATTGAACACCATAAGGGGATAAATTTTGATTATCTCAAATTCTGATCACTAAACACTTACCTTCATGTTGTTTCAAACTTGTTTATTTATTTATTTATTTGAAAGGATTATTTTATCTTAAACATTTTTAATGAATTCTTTTAGTTTTTTATTTTATTTTAATCTATAATATATTTTTAATATCTATAATATTTATTTTTCTTTTTTAAACTAAAGAGCAGTGATGTTAACTAAAACTAAATAAATTCTTTTAGTTAAGATGAAGTACTAAAATTACTAAAACTAAAAGAAATACAAATTAAGCAAAATATTTAAAGAAATATTTAAAATAATATTTAAAAAAATATACAAAATGACAAAACTTTTAAATTACATAAATATAATAAAAGCTAACAAATTATTAATAAATACTATAAAGTAGTATAGAAATAATACTAATTTAAAAGAGGTGAAGATTATCTGTGATTAATGACTCAAAAAAATCTTTAAAAGTCTTTATCACAAAAATCTATAGTATATCTTCAGAAAACTATAGTACTTGTACAGTATTTTATTGTCCTTTGGTCACTATGAACTGCTGTTGGATAGCAAGATCTGTGTAAATATGTCTCTTTTTGTAGTTGTTACAGCAAGGTTTTGAACGACATGACGGTGATTAAATAATGCCATCATTTTCATTTTTGGGGCAACTATTCCATAATACCAGCCACTGTATGCTGTATGATGTATGCTTCCACTTTAAATTTCTTTCAAGCTTGAGACTTTCATTACAGCACACAGATCTGCAGTAACTCCTGTTTTTTCTTTCTCAGGCATGCTGATCAAAGTACCACCATCTCATTGAACTTAGACATGCAGAGTCCTCGCGGCTTCACTTCATGACTCATTAATCACAGAAGACTCACGGCAGAGGGTGGGCGTCCTCCAGTCCACACACACTCCCTGCTGACGGCACACGCTGCTGTACGCGGTAACAAGGTCACACACCGCATTAGGCTGGCAGGCCACGGTCCGGCATATCTGCACATAGTCCTGCGGGGGGACCAGCGCGTGACAGCGGCTAAACACCTCAGATCTTAACACATCGCAGCCCTTTGCCACCCCCGCGGCACACGACTGAACCTCTTGATGCTGGACACACTCGCTCAGAGCCCATCCCTTCAGATACACGTCAGGGTCTGTGGTCACACGGCCGTCAGATAACACCAGACCCGTCTGATCATCAGAGCAGGAACCTGAGACAGAGACGGGGACGTTATGGACATCACACACATACGCAATGGGTGGTTGGGAAAAATTGTATGAGAGGTTAGGAAAGTGTAAAAAAATGGCCTTATTTCGATTCGGGTGTTTCATGGAATGCCACACCCCACAGGATGTTGTATTGGACTTTAAATTAGAATGACAGGAAGAGTATCTGCAGTTCAAAGAAATTCGGTATAGTCACATTTTATTAGTTTTTTAAATAAATTATTAAATTAAAATGAAACATTTGAAGAAATAAACATTTGTGTGTGTGTATATTTATATATATATATTTATGCAATCATGGCCTAATGGTTAGAGAGTCGGAGTCGTAACCCAAGGGTTGCTTGTTCGAGTCTCAGGTCCGTCAGGGATTGTAGGTGGGGGGAGTGAATAACCAGCACTCTCTCTACCTTCAATACCACGACTGAGGTGAGACCCTTGAGCAAGCCACCAAACCCCCAACTGCTCCCCAGGCGCCGCAGTATACTGCTCCGTGTGTGTGTGTGTGTGTGTTCACTGCTGTGTGTGTGCACGGATGGGTTAAATGCAGAGCACAAATTCCAAGTATAGGTAACCATACTTGGCCACATGTCACGTCACTTTCACTATATATACACAGTGTGTGTATGTATATGTATATATATATATATATATATACTTCAATATACAGTTATTAAATTCAAGTATAATTCTATAACTATTAAGAAATAAATATTTAATGATTGAATTAAACTTCTTATGTGTGTATGTATGTATGTATGTATGTATATATATATATATATATATATATACATACATACATACATACATACACACACACACACACACACACACACACACAGTATATATATATATAAAATGATAATACCCCAAATGATTACGAATAAATAAAAAATTGTATTAACAAATGTTAAAACTTTTTTTTTAAATTTCATATACAGTATATATATATATATATATATATATGAACATTTCATTTATATGATAATTTCTCTCTCTCTCTCTCTCTATATATATATATATATGAGAATTTCATACCCATTTCATAATTCAATAATTTTTCAAATTTGAATTTGATCATTTTGCATGCAATCTTAAATATTTTTTGGAAATTTAAATGAATTTTAGAATAATTAATTTGGAATAACACACAACATGACACAGCCAAACTAAAAAAACTACAGTCGTAAGCTTAAAGGAAGTGTATTTACCACATAAGCCAGTGGTGTTGGGTTTCATGGAGATATCCATATTGACCATGAACTCATTGCTGTGGGGAGTAAAGGTGAGTGTGAATCCATGCTGCTCTGATCTCAGCTGGTGCAGTATTGCACCAATTTGTGTCACAGTCACTCCCTCACTCCTGAATGGAACAGCGGTAATCACACCACCCACAGTCACCTGCAATACAGACAACATGTTGACCCTCTCTGCTAACTTAGTGAACTCTTTCACTTTGCATGCGTTTGCAATTTATCAACCTTCATGTCATCCTGTAGCACCACACTCATCCCGCCCTCCCTCAACTCCAGACTCTTCATGCAGATCTGATTGGGCGAGCTTTGACAGGCAGCTGTATACAACACTAGCTCCGCCCCTCCTGAGCGAAGCAGCAAATAGGAGCAAGCGGCTCTCAGCTTTAGAGCCGCACCCGAAAATGACACAACGTGACTGGTGGAGCTGCCCATGCAACTACCTGTAGGAATGAAAGTATGCATGTTGAAGTATGCAATTTTCTACGTTTTAAACAGCAATACTCTAAACTGTTGTCACTTGGCTTCGGTGCATGTTTAATTCAGTTTCAACTAGTTATTTTGCATTTTTAAGCCAAGATTGAGTAAAAATTACTATTTTTGACAGTCCAATCATATGAATCAAGAAAACAACTGTTGAAACACGCAGGTGATATTACACAGGAAAGGTGTGGTGCATTGTATTCTGTGATGTACTGGTTCTGAATGTGAGATTCGTAACAGGATTGGTTGTTGTATAGAGAGGGTGTGTATTCGTACAGGGGCAGGTCCAGGTACAGCCGCAGGTGTGATTGTAGCGGAGGGCCGGGAGGTTGTTTTTGCAGACGGGAGGCTCCATCTTCTCACAGTTGATGCGGTGGCTCTGCACCGTTACCGTTCCTGATGGGTTGCACAGCACTGAGTGACAGCCATCTGGCAACAGCCATGTCTCACCGGGCTGATGGAAAGAAATAATCAGAATAGATACTTCGTTGTACAATCCAGAACATCAGGAGCCTTTGTTAGTCTGCGGTAGACGCTAAACCCGAAATCACAATAGCTAAGTGAAAATAACAAGTCAGAAAGGCTGCAATTTATTTACATACAGTATATGTGCTGTGTGTTTCAGAGTGAAGTGCAGCACTGTGTTGTTTTATACACGAACAACTCATGAACCAGTGTTTTCAGTGGCTCAGAGTGGCTTGGTTCAAAGTAAAACCATCTCGAACTCCATCGCTGCATCCTCTCTGTGTTTGAGTCATTTGTAACATGCATTTGAAAATGCAACACGCAACAACTATCTTTTCAAACTCGTGAAGAAAAGTCCTTATAAACTGATACTGCGGTATTTCACCCAAATAAAAGCTTGATGGTTTAACATTTGAAAATGAAGAAATTAAGACATCCATAAATACTAGTGTTGTAATATTACAGTTTTACTATAAAATAAAATAATAATTATTATATCATTTTTCTTAAATGCTTTTTTTTTTTTTTTACAGTGAAACATTATGAAAGTAATATTTGTTATTTTGTTTAATATTTAATCTATAATAATAATCATTATAATAAAAATAATTATTTTACAATACAATACGATTATTTATTATTATTATTATTATTTTTTACTATAGTCATATTGATATATAATCACAACAGTTTTGGCCAAATTGTGCAACTCTACAAACAGACACCGCAAACCTGGAACTTTATAAACCAGAGTTTTATCGCATTATTAATTGCAATTTCAGAAAACGCTCCAAACAGCCCTAAATCGTGCAGCCCTAGGTAGGCTAAAAGATACTCTATGCAAGTAAGTGAACGCAAACACTTCTGTCTATGTAAGCTACTGTATGCATTAGTTGTTTTCTGAAATGTTGCACTAAAGGGTGCGTTAGCATGTACTGCCCTCAGTGGTCATTTTTCTCTTTAAGGACACTAGTGCCAACAGACTCTTTAAAAGCAAGCTGGTTCAAATGTTGACATTTATAACTAACCGCCTAACTACCTAACATTAAATTGAGCTTTAATGGCATTAACGTTTAAATGTAACTCTATCGCCCCCTTGAGTTCAGAGGTTAGCAACTGCCATTATCACCCAAAAGTGCATGTGAACCATGCATGCATGTAATGTATTGGCCAAGCATTCATGTTTGCATACATTTACAGAATATGTTACTAGCTTTATATTAAATGAGTCGTTAGTGAGCAGCTGTTGCTTAAAGGGTTTTTGACAGATGATGTTATTGGTCCAGATTGCCTGATCCAGTGAAAGAGATTATAGATCCCGAGATCCAGTGAAAGATGGATTGTTTCTCAATCAAGAGGTTGAATGGTAGAATATTAGAAGCTGATGTTTGTAAAGTTGAGGTCTTTCATGGGAGATCCTCCTAAAAAACAGAGCTCACCTTCCGTTCATTCCCTTCATCATCTACACACACTCCAGGAGGACCCGCTGAGGGACATCATCATCATCATCATCATCATCATCATCACCATCATAATCAAACTGCTACAGTATTCCTGTTTTATTGTGTTATCTGTGTGAGTGTGTACACGAGTCTCACCCCTGCAGAGTTTGTCGGTGAACGACTGGTCGAGGGCAGCCATGGCAAGCAGGTACTCTGTGCTGCTGAGCCGGATGATGTTGTCCTGAGCATGCCGTCCCGCAAGTGTGCTCAGTTCAGTCTGGTCATACTGATTACCCAGTCCAATAGGAAACACTGACACACCTGTATACAACAAACATGTGCTGCTTGTAAGTCATAATGTTATGAGAATAAAATCATAAAAGTAGGACTTTAAATGCATAATATTGTCTAAATAAAGTAGATGTTTCTAGAAAAAAAAAGAAAATATTACTGGAAAAAGGCAGCAATAGGAGTAGAGCACAGAGTCAGCAGCTTTATAAATGCAAGAAACATATGTGGTGCATTTAGTTATATCATAGTGTAGGGTTTACTAACTAAGAAAACCTTGGTCTATTGCTGCATCAACACCAACTATCATTAGTATGAGGACAATGGAGCGGTTATCTAGGAAATTGAATTTATTCATGAGAAGGAACAAGACAGACATTCAGGAAATTGCCTCTTTTGTACAATCTGAAGTAGCAACCGGCTTCTGACTGCAGTTCAATTTGATGTTACGTTCCTTATGAATTTGTTCTCATGACTTTAATCTAATAATGCTATTCATCTCATAATGGTACAACTTTAAACTTTGCAATTTTTATTCTCATGAAAATCCTGTTATTTTTTCAAAACACTATGATTTTATTCTCAAAATAGATTTAGATTGTATTTTTGTAGTGACATGCTTTTGATTACAGCAGAAAATAATTTCAACTTGTACAGAGAAAAGAAATAAAACCGAACAAGCTTGTTTAAAACTAAATAAGCTGAACAGTTCTGCTTTTAAATCTGAAATAACTTGCCCCATAGATTTATTTATTTTATTTTATTTTTTTCTAATGTACTTTTACTTGCTAGGTGGCTGCTAGAGTGTCCAAGGTTAGTAAAGACATCGGTTAACACAGAAATTAATTAATTTTGACTTCCTCATCTCTAACTTTACAACTTATAAATAAATCACATTTCATGCATTCAGTAAAATATTTTAAACAAAAATACAAACTGCACGGTTTTGGTTTTAAATCTAGAATATCTTGTCCCATGCATTACTGTAAACAGGCTTGTTTTTACAGTCTGAGGGAGTATAAATTCGAGTGGAAATCAACAATGGACCACAGATGTTGCATTTCTATTGAACCCTGAACATCACTATAAAGAGCACTTAAACGAGTGCATTGATAAAGCTGTAAAACAATTTCACCCACCAGCGGTCAGAGCCTCATTTGCTGCCTCTTGCACCGAGTCTATTGACCTGTCAGTCACCACCATAACCACAGCTTTAGGGATGCCCATCCGTCCCCCGCTGGTGGAAGAAACGGCTGTCTGCACGGCCAATCGCAGAGCAGCTCCTGCAGAGACAGAGGAAGGAACGCCCACATGTATGTAGCGTGGCATATATTTTAGCTGTCAGGCTGTACTGTACCTGCTGTGTCTTCGCAGCATATTTACCCAGTCTTGGTTTATTGTCTGTCTTGCTTTGTAAGGTTTCTAAAAGCTTGAGAAGGGTGTCTTCTGTCTGTTCATCTCTCCATGTGACTGCAACTGCTGATTTAGCCCCATACACCATCACCGCCACTTGTGTGTCATTGCGGCCTGCAACACACATAAGTACAACTCTAGAAGTAAACATTAAAATGTATACACAAAATAAAAAATCAGTCTTATGGAGACTTACCGATATTTGTGCTCTTTATGAAGGTTCTCACAAATGTTTTCAAGTCTTCAAACTGGTTATCAGAAGAGGCTCTGAGCAGGAACAGCACGTCCATGGGCTTTGAACATGGCACTGATCAATCATACACACACACACACACACACACAGATAGAAGAACAGAGAAAGCATATGTATTCACTCCTTAAGCATCCATGCATTGACACTCTTTGCATTCAACAGCTAGAAATGACAAAATCAAAAAAATCGGCTTGAGCTTTTCATGGGTTACTAGGAAAGTGATAAATGGTTGCTAAGGTGTTCTAAGTGGTTGCTAGGGTGTTCTGAGAGAGATTTTCTAAGTATTTGCAAGGTAGCTGATAGGGAGCTTTGCATAGCTGCTAGGAAGTTGGTAGATGGTTGCTAAGGTGTTCTTCATGGGTTCCTGACAGTCACAGTCGGATAGTCAAGCCAGCACAATTTGTCATGTGTTCACTACTATATAAAAAAGAATCACCAAAAATGTGTAAGATAATTTGATATATCATCTGAAATTAGTCATTTTGACACTTTAAGAGAGTTAGGTGTTAATAGACTAGTGTATATGTCATTTAAGAGCAGTATGTCCAGGCTAGCAGTAGCCACTGACTGATCCAAATCCATTTTTGATCATTTTGTGTACAACAGCATGTTTCTGTATCATTTGCCAGCCAATTTCCACACTGAGAGAATTACATCATTCCATTTAATTGTTCCACAGCAGTCACTCTCTCTGCTGCCTCACTGTTCCTTTAGCTTTCATTCTTTGAAATTACAGCAGTCACACTCAGTCAATAACAAATCTGACAACTGAGATAAAAACAGCTTGCAGTGAAATAGAAAGCGATGGAAAATAAACGCAATTTAAAAGAAAGCATATATGATGACTTAAAATTAATTAAAAATTAATTAATTTTTTTTGAAAAATTAATTAAAAAAGACAAAACATAATTAAAAACAGCTAAATTAAGTAAAAATCAAGATTATATTATTTGATATATTAAATATAATATATAATTTTATATATATTCTGGACCATATTATATATTATATTATATTATTTGATTTTATAACAATTTTTTTTCTTTGAAGAACCAGGGTTCCCCCAGTCTTGGAAAACCTGGATATATGCTGTAGCCTAATTTTAAAAGTGTGTAAAAAATTTATAATAAAAAAATTATATATAATATATAATATATATATATATATATATAATATAAAATGTAAATTTTATGGTTATTCCATTCAGTAGAAATTGAGTAAAAATATTATTTAAAATATATAATACACACATTTATTTATTTATTTATTGTTAGATTAATATTAATTAAATATTAATAATATTTTAATTTAGTAATAATATAGTAATCATAAATATGATTAATTTTTATTTTACAGTTATATTGATATATCACAATATTTTGGCCAAATTGTGTAGCCCTACAAAAAAGAACAGCAAACCTAGAGCTTTTTTTCTGCAATTAATTTCTTTCCCTAAATGGTGCAGCCCTAGAAGGTGACAGTATACGAAAAGAGCGTAGCGCTGTTGTATCTGACCTGAAGGGGGCAGCGTGGCTCTCGGTGGCAGTGTGGGCAACACAGGCCTTCTGATGGTTTTACTGATATTGATCAGCATGGGCCGAAGTATCCTAAGATCCGAGGGATTGTCCAGCATGATCGGTTCATCTGGGAAGCTCAACTGTGCCAGATCCTCGTATTGAATCTGTTGGCCGATCCCAATGGGATACACTTTCTTATGAGTGGAGCTCGGAGGCCTCTGAATGATGTCCGTCGGAGGGCTCTGGGTTATGAGAAACACCATCTGGTCTGGTGTATTACTGAGCGTGTCTGTAGTAACCGTCTCGTATATGGAACGAATGGCATGGCCTGTGTTGACCTCCGCACCTTTGGCCCAACGTAATTGTCGCATTCTTTGCAGCACCTGCTCCCTGTTCTGCAGCTCCATGCGGCTGATTACCACAGTCACCGTGAAGGAGTACTGCATCACCGTGATCCGTAGATTCTCCACCTCTTTTTGATCAAGCGAAGCAATGACGTCGATCAATGCATCACGTGTTTTATTGAAGCCCTCTTCGCCCACTGCATCTGAGCTTTCCAACAGGAAGACGACCTCATATGTTGTTACAGTAGGTGGAGGAAGTGTTGTTCCAGGGCTGGGAATGCTGGGAAATGTGGTCACAATGGCAGCGGTTGGAGGAATCGTGGCGGCGGTGAGTTTTGGGGTGGTGCTGGATTTTGTAGTAAAGGGTTTCTTTGGGGGTTCAGGATCCAATCCCAAAGTGCAGAGATAGTCTGTGATGGCCAGAGCTTCATCGTCCAGCTCCGTCACGCTGCTCACCACGTATGAGCGACTGCTGGGTGTGGCTTTCGTGATCTCATTAACCTGTGCCATGTTGACGTCAGGCCCTAGCGCCACTGTGAGGATGGTGATGTCTTTCTTACGCAGCAGACGCTGAGTACTACGCATGGGCCGAGGATTCGCGCTCGCCGTCAGCAAGATAGCGACGCGGCCCGCGTGCTCGCGCTTGTTTTTATCGTAAATGTAGACCGCTAGATATTTAATAGCCTCGTCCATGAACGCAACATCGCCTCCGCTGTAACGCAGCTCGCGCACTGTCTTCTTGAAGATCCACTTCTGCACCTGCATGTCGTAACTTTTCACGCCGGAGTGGAAGAGCAGGACCGTGGCGCGGGTGTGGGCCGAACCCATACGGAAGCGCTCCACCACACGGAGGATGAAGAGCTTGACCAAGCCGAAGTCTTCTTCACTCAGAGCAGAGGAGCCGTCCACGAGGAAGGCCAGGTCCATCGCTCTGTCGCAGGCGTCGGCAGGCACCGGGGTGGAAAACGGGAGCGGCGTGGGGGTGTTGCTGATGGTGGCTGGTGCAAGTGTGGAAGCCAAACCAGTTACAGGACACGGGCCGCATGTCAACGTGTTGCTCTCACAGTGACTGAAAAAAATAACAAACATGACAATATTATACACTTAAATTGATTCATTTAGAAAAAAAATTATATATTTTTTATGTATTATAAAAATGATATGTTTACAGTTATTTTCATGACAATTGACCCTTCGCAAAAACCTGCCCTCCTTAGTTACTGTTGCTATGTCCGACAAGCCATGCCGCTCTCACACTACACACCATGTTATCACGCAGTAAAAAATACATCACAGACAGCACAAGATAGACCAGCTTACTTCTGGTATTAAACAATTTGTCATTTTTTAAGAAATTCATACAATAAATACAGTTTTGTGGCTCTTTAATGTGTCGTGACAGATCACTAGCGCCTCAGTTCAAGTGGCACGTGAACCAATCGTTTTTTCATATTTACTTAAAGCACGAAATGAACATGAATGAACATCAGAACGTATTTTTATTTCAACCGTGGAAAGATGTCAATACACACAATTTTTCAAGTTTAAGTCCACCGAATAATCTACTCTCCTGTCTGATTTGTTTGTCGGGCAAGATGGCTGATTTGGCGTTATGATTGGTCAGATCACCTGTCAATCAAGCTCTTTGCAAATGTCAACTAGGCACATTTTCCCCTCCACAATTCTAATTTTTAATGTGGAATATATATATATATATATATATATATATATATAAATATTAAAAATGGTACACATTTAAAATCTAAAATAAATATTAATATTATAAAAATAATACTATGTATTAGTAATATAATATGTCTGTGTGTACCAGAACCAGAAGGAACTTTCTTGTGTGTATATCTGTGCTGTTATTGATAGCAAACTATTGAAAACCATTTGTTAATTGATATAAGATATAATAAAAATGAATACATTTATATATTTTTTATAAAATAAAAATATTAGAAGAACACTTGAAAGAAATGTTGCCTTGGCAACTAACTGAAATAAAATGTGTGGTGTAAAATTAATGTACCAAAATGACTAAAACCAAAACTGAAATTTAATTAAATTATTAAATAAAAAATAAAGCTAAATAGAAATGTAAAAAATAAAAACAAATATAAATGACAAAAACACATAATATAATTACTAAAGCTTAAACTGAAATTAAAATGAAAACTATAAAATATAAGATACAAACTAACAAAATATAAATAAATATTAATTAACATTATAATAGTATATAAATGTACATAATATTATATCTTAAACAATGCAATTTACTTATACATATTTAAACTTCATGATTTATCATTCCAGAGAATGTTATTGAATTATATTTTTGCTTTACAGTAATGAGAATTTGTGACGAAATCATGAAAATAATGTAAAAATGATTTGCTTTTATGTAAATTTGAGATTAAAACTTTTCTTTGTGAGATTCTTCCACACACTACATACAATGAGTGATGGAGATTATAAACAGAACGTGGCGTACCATATCTGGCAGAGATGAGGATCGCCATGGTTAAGGATGAACTGTTTTCCATGGGAGATTCTCTCTCCGTCATGCACACACATCTGACACTGTGACGGTTCCACGCACTTCCTCAGCACCTCATCTAAAACTTGTCCTGAGGGATTGAAGCAGACAGAATGTGTGAATGAAAGTGAACTGGGAGTCTAAGAAGTCAATTTACTTGCAAGTATGTGTGAATTGGCGCTACCTGGTGGGCAGACAGCATGGCATCCCTCCACACATGTGACGGGACAGCTCAGAGGCTCAGGGTGCTGGCAGGTGGGAGGGCAAGCGCTTCCACAGGCGTTATATTTCCACTCACACTCCATCCCTGCATCCTTATTCAACTCCTCACAGCTCAGGGCTGTAAATAAACAGTCAGTTACAACACACTGTTATACAGTGTGATTAAAGTGTTAGTTTACCCAACAATAAGAACTGGTTCTCACCCGACTCAGAAATTTGCCAACATTTGATACTTTTCATTGCATTTAGGCCTATACAGTTTACAGTTATTTAGTGCGTTTTTATGTATTTAAATTAATTATTTACAAAATTATATATATACAAATAACTTTAAAATATTTTTTAAATAACTCAAAGATAAAAATGATTCATACATAATTGTTTATTAATAAAATTTCATTTAAAATTATTTTACTCTAAAACTATCACTAAAACCCACTCTGTGGAAATGCTAAAATGATTAAAAATTTTTAAATATATTTTAATACTAAACATTTGATACATTTAATTTATTGTATTATAGGACTATGAGAGTTTTATGTATTTATTTATTTTTATTTGTTGATGAAAATCTATGCCAGGGAGTAAATACTGACCTTTGCTTTGTTATTAATAAAAATGATATTTTCAGAACACAGAGCTATTTAACAATTTCAAAAGACTTAGAACACTGTGAACAATTGATTTGAACTACTTTTATGGTATTTTTATGGTCTTTTTGCTGCTTGACAGCTTTTATAACCATATTGTACAAAGGAATATGAACATTCTACCTACAGTAATATCTTCTTTTGTGTTCTGCAGAAGTTTGAAATGACATGTGGGTGAGTAAATAAGTGGTTAATCTTACGGCACAAGTCGTTGGACCTCCAGTTCACCACCAGTCCCTTCTGAGCGCACTCGTGAGCGTACGCGGCAATCGTGTTACAGAAGCATGCACAATCACCCACAGACGGACACGAGCATGTGTCTTGAGTACAGATGTCCCAGTACGGCTCCGGGTCCACCTGACACAGTCAGAGAAATCAGTAAAAAAGCGTAAGCAATAGGAGTAATGACCACCTGGCAATGTATTTTCACCATTTTAATTGTGACTGTTGAGTATAAATGTCACCAACCATGCTATTGCACTCCCTGAAGATGGTGCTGGTGAGCACACGGCAGGACTGCTCCACCGTCACCAGCTTCACCATGTCTGTGCTGCACTGAGACACAACCTGCACACAGGCATCAAAATATAAGGTCATTTGATGGCTCTATGTTCTGAGTTACTGTAGGAAGACACTCTAGTTTAGGTTGTGATGCCATGAACCCACCGGAACAGCGTCAGCACAGCTGGGTCGAACTTTCCAGGAGTTTCCAAAGTCTGCAGCGTCCACCTCCATCTGATTACTGCTGCTCAACAGATCATTATTCTGACTGCCATCGAAATTTCCACAAAGGCCACAGACTTTCCCCTTAAAAAAAACACACACTCTCAAAAATATTTTAAGCTTATTCTTAATTTCTCACCATAGATAATCAAGTTGTGTAAGCAGAGAATGTATGTGTGTGTTTTTCTCATTTAGGAATTAACTCTCATTGTACTATGGGAGCAACTTGGGTTTGTTCCACTTTGGGAACATGATGAATGGTGTAAATGATTCATAAATCATATTTAATTCATACATTTTGATTCATAAATGAATATTGAACTCTAGTCATTATTTAATTAGGGTACCTTTTGCTAAATGTGACAAATAATCACTTTGGGGACATGTTCAAAACTAAAAAATGATATGCCTAAATATATAAAAATATTTGTACGTTTTTATCATTTTCAACTTTTTTTAAATTTAACTAGTATCTGACAAAAAATCTGACAAAAACCCAGGTAAAAATAATTAGTAAATCATATTTTATAAATACATTTGGATTCATAAATCATTTCTAAATATACAAATATTTTTACTTTTTAGAGTTAACTTGATAAACATGGTGAAAACTCACTTTTGAGGACAAGCTCAAAGGTAATAAGTTATTCATAAATAATTTTTCTTAATAAAATTTGATTCATAAAACATTTTCATTCACAAATGTCACAAACTCACTTTGGAGAGATGTTCAAAGATAATTTTTATTCATAAATTGTGATTCATTAACCCTTTTTAAACTCTTATATTTTTTGTTACCTCTTAATAAATCTGACAAGAATTCACTTTAATTGAGGACACTGAGCTTAAAGATAAAAAGATAAAATGTGTTAATTAAAATTTGATTAATAAATAATTTTTAATTTAAAATTATTTTATTAGGGTTAACTAGCTAAATATGACAAAAACTCACTTTGGGGATATGCTGAAATTATTCATAAATAACTTTTTATTTCATTAAAAATGAAAATGAAAGTCTATGATATGTGCTCATTTGGATAGCTAGACAGATGTGTGTGTGCATGACCGTGTGTGTGTGTGTGTGTGTGTGTGTTACCATGTACTGTCCGTTGATCTGCAGTGAGATTCGGGTTCCTGTGTCCCAGGTGATGGAGATGAGTTTACCCAGAAGGATGATGTAATACTGTCCAGAGCGCACAATCTCAACCGCTGTCTCTTTCAACACAGGCTTCTTCATCCTCACCTGCAGAAGAAAAAGACGAGAGAGAAAGGTTTGTATGCTTTACTTCGCACATGATGTGAAGATGAAAGGTGTTTATTTTACTTCGTTGTGTTCCATGACAATCAGTCCTCCCATGTACAACACTGTGATGCTTTTACTGCAGCGGTAGCCTGCGATCCCACAAGCAGAGTTCTCCACCAGAACCCTAAACGTGCCGTCCAACCCGTTACAGTGATCCTGCTCGGCAGACAGAAGAACAAGGGAAAACAGGTGAATATGAGGGACAGACGAGGAAAGAGAGCGAGGATAGTGGCTTTACCTGAGCTAGTATGTATTGGCAAGGTCCAGGAAAGGAGAACTTGAGTCCATCAAAGCTGATGTAGTGTGTCTCTCCTATCACACGACACACACCGTCACACACACGCTGCGTACACTTCCATTGACGCTTCTCACAAACACTGGGACACAAAGGGAAATGCAATTGTTAATCAATAATCTGAATGATAATACTTGTCAGCTGATGTTCGCAACAAAGTGACATGACAGTGTCAGGGTGAGCATGATTGGCTGATTTACCAGGTGTTGCAGTCCACATTAATGCTCTGTCCTGAGGCGTAGGGACGGTTGTTATGGTAACAAGGGCACTGGTCTTGTGGAATGCATTCTTTTTTGTGTCGAACCTGCAAACAGCCATAAAATCAATCCTGATTTTTTATAGCTTCAAAAGGATAATAGATTATAAAGCTGCATATCATTCCATTCAAATTCACTTGCAAATATGTGTCATGTAAGCACTTTATGTGTAATATCAAACTTAAGACACTGGAAGTTGACGTATAATGATCTGCACTCTGTGTGCTTTTTCAGTTATATTTTTCATAAGTACTGTACCATTAAAAATTTTGTGGGAATATTTTTGAAATAAGTCTTTTATGCTCACCAAGGCTGTATTTATATATATATATATATATATATATATATATATATATATATATATATATATATATATAGACATTTTAAAAAACATTAATATTGTGAAGTATTATTACAATTTAAAATTTAATGTATTTTATCAATTTGAAACCGTTGAAACTTCATCCGTGTAACTTTTTCAGTATTCTTTGATGAGTTAAAAGTTCTTTTGTAACATTATAATTGTCTTTACTGTCATGTTTGGTCAATGTAATGTGTCCCTGCTGAATAAAAGTTTTAATTTCTTATAAAAAAAATAAATAAATAAATAAAATCTTACTGACCTCAGACTTTTGAATGGTATCGTATCTTTTCAGAAATATTTATCAAAACAGTAAAATTTGTGAAACAATAGTGAAGCTCATCTGATATGAATTGTGTTTAAGGCCTGGCTAGTACATTTAATTTTAATAAATTTCAGTTTCATTAATATAAACAAATAAAAACCGTGAGAGAAATGTCATGTTCATCACGGTGTTTCCTAGTGTTGACTCTCTCACTTACTGTTCCAGTTGGACACATACAGCCAGATACACATCCCTGACTGACGCACTCCAGGTCCAGACTCTGGCAGGTCTTGGCACACTCTATCCCAGCATCCCTCGCACTCTCACACTCAAACCGCTGCAGCGGAGGAGGACAAGAGATAGAGCGCCGCCCTACACGTGAAACACACACTCAAAGAATTCATTATATGTACTTGTCTGAGCCACTCGACAATATTCTGTCCACTTGTGTGTCTCTGATGTGTTCAAGTGCAATTGTGCTCCCTTAGAAGTGCACAGAGATATGAGCGTGAGGAGGAATACCTCTTGAAGAAGATTGTTCATCAAAGAAGAGGTCAGACAGAGTAGATCCAGTGGCTTCATTAGAAGTGCATTGCATGGTTCCACTCTCACATACACTACAAAAACACAGACAGAAAAACATTAACACAATAATATTTAAAACAATAATAAATATAGACACGCGTATATACACACACAACAAATGTTTATAGTATGTTTTTAATAAAGTCTCTTATGCTCAATAAGGCTGCATTTATTTAATAAAAATACAATAAAAACAATAATACTGTTTTCTATTTTAATAAATTATAAAATGTAATGTCATTTTATTTCTTACTACTATTAATGCTGAAAACAGTTGTACAGCTTCATATTTTTGTGGATAATGTCAGAATTATTTCAGGTTTTCTGATGATTATAAAGTGCAAATAGAATTAAAATATATATTTTTAGTAACAATATTAAAGTCATTGTCTGTTTTGAACTATTTAATGTATCCTTGCTGAATGAAAGTATTACTTCCTTTCGAAAAAAAAAAAATAAATAAAAAATAAATAAATAAATATATATATAAATACACATATATATATACATACAATGCATTTTATATATTTATCAGTTTATCTGTACATACAGTATGTATGACCAATATTCTGGTTACTAGTAATATGATTAAGACAGCTGACATAATATTGTAGTCTGTGTCATGTACATACTTTATTTTTTAATATCAAATATAATAATGAATTATGAGTTCTGTGAGACACCGGTGCTTGACCAAACGCCAGGCTACCAAAGAAAGCTCATGTGCATCTGTATGATAAATAATTGTGATGTTTTTTCCTGCTAACCAGATGGAGTGATGGTCACCAATCATGTCGTTGGGCTCAAAGATCTCTCCGTTATGGTGGCACGAGCAATGTTCGGGGGGCACACACTCGCCGGCGTCACTGAGGAGCAGTCCTCTGGGGCAGAAACAGCCTTCCTCACATAAGCTACTGCAATCACTGTCAGGCAGCGACAGAGAGCGGCACGTCTGTTTACACACGCTCCCACACACCTCATACACCTGGTCATCCGGACAGGTCAGCTCTGCCCAAACACACACACAAACACACACGTTTGGTCTTCTGTCCTGATGGAGACCTTCCATTGACTTTTGTTATGTAAACCTTTATGCATTTTTAGTATGTTTATTCAGCTGTTTTGCAGTGTTATTATACTGCATAAAATGTCTTTCTTACACAGTATTTTTGTCTTGTTTTCCAGTACAAATATCTAAACATTCTTAAATCAACATACATTTACTTTAGAAGCATAATGAGTCAACTTGTTTTCTTGGAATTAAAAAAATAAATAATAATTATAATAAAAAAATTGGTAATTTTATACTTAAAACAAGAAAAATATCTTCTAATGGGGTAAGAAAAATAAATGTAATTCAAAAAATTTAAAAATATGTGACCCTGAACCACAAAACCAGTCTTAGGTAGCACAGGTATATTTGTAGCAATAGCCAACAATACAAAAATCATTAGGACATTAAGTAAAGATCATGTATGAAGATGTTTTGTAAATTTCCTACTGTAAATATAGAAAAACTTAATTTTTGATTATAAATAATATGCATTGCTAAGGACTTCATTTGGACAACTTTAAAGGCGATTTTCTTAATATTTATTTTTTTGCACCCTCAGATTCCAGATTTTCAAATAGTTGTATCCCAGCCATATAGGATCCTATCCTAACAAACCATGCATCAATGGAAAGCTTATTTATTCAGCTTTCAGATGTATAAATCTCAATTTCCAAAAATGTACCCATATGACTGGTTTTGTGGTCCAGGGTCACATATATTTAAATTAGAGAATATCTGCCAATCTGCCAATGATGCAAGAAAAATAAATGTAACTCAAAAATGTAAATTTTTAAATATATTTTATATATTTAAATTAGGGAAATTTTAATTTATTTAAAAAAAATGAATGTAATAATTTGAAAATAAATCTTACCACACTGGCAGAAAAACTTGCTTAATTTGGAATCATATATATTTCAGAAAACAAGACATATCATCTTCTATTCTCAAGTAAATGTATCTCAATTTCAGAATGATGATACATTTGTAGTGATAAATAAGATAAAATACAAAAAAAAAAATTACGAAGAAAAAAAATATTTTATATGGCATTTAAACAGACAGAATGAGATATACCACAGTATCCATGTCCCCTCCAGTTGACTAGCACTCCCTTGGCTGCGCAGGCGGCTGCATAGCTGTGAACAGCATCGCACAGGCACTCTTGGCTGTCTGCGCAGGAGCAGACATCATAGCGGCAGTTTTTCACATATGGCTCTGGGTTGACCACATAATGACAGGGCTCAAACTTCACAGAGAGCAGCACGGCACAGGCCTCTTCTGCAAAACGCACTGTAGACACAATACGACACGTTACCTGATGGTCTGTGTTGCCCTCTGGTGTTCAGTGCATATATAAATCATGACATCTTACTTACAGGCATTCAAATTCCTACAAGTGCATTTATAGTCTATAAATATGCATCTTCACGGGTCTGTAACCGCCATTATTAGTGTTTTGTATGCAAAATTCTTAAACTTTGACATGTGGTGCCCCTGATTTTGAATATTTGTTCATATACTTGCATCTGTATGAGTCTGTGAGTGTGTATACCTCTCTTAGGGTTTAAAATGCAGGGATCTGAGGGTTGCAATTGAACATTGTCACAGTCTGCGTTCATCTTCCATGCATTCCCGAATCCTTCAACGCGCGTCTCTACCAGCCCGCCCACTGTTAAGAAGTCGTCTCCTTGGTTACCATTATAATTACCGCACAGGCCGCACGTTTTCCCAGCATAGGCTGGGTTTAGCTGCAAACACACACACACACACGCATATGCTCACATATCAGGTTTGCAGCACGGGAGTATTTGATACATGTCCCAGATTCGGCATTTCACACACAGACTCTTTATTATGTACAAGTATTTATGCATTATTTTCAGCGCCTAAAGCTCCCAGCATTCTCAGACACATGACATCTGATCCTGACTGCTGGAAATTCCAGCTAAAACCAGTTTAAAGTGGCAGATTGTTTTACAGAATTTCTGGATGGTCAAAACTGATCGTTTGCTGAATCAAACTGGTTTAGGTGACTGAAAGATGATGTTTGGCAGAATGTTCACGCTGCTCTTTTCCATACAATGCAAATAAATGGAAACAGAGGCCTTAAAAGCTTTAAAAAAAAAAAAAAATCACAAGAAAACACTGATATCACAGTTATTATACAAGTGGTCCATAACAATATTCCAATGTGTCATGAGGTGCAATATTTGAATGTATTCCAATGTAAATATGACATTACAGGTGCTGGTCATATAATTAGAATATCATCAAAAAGTTGATTTATTTCACTAATTCCATTCAAAAAGTGAAACTACACACAGACTGATATATTTCAAATGTTTATTTCTTTTAATTTTGATGATTAGAGCTTACAGCTCATGAAAGTAAAAAATCAGTATCTCAAAATATTAGAATATTACTTAAGACCGATACAAAGAAATGATTTTTAGAAATCTTGGCCAACTGAAAAGTATGAACATGAAAAGTATGAGCATGTACAGCACTCAATACTTAGTTGGGGCTCCTTTTGCCTGAATTACTGCAGCAATGCGGCGTGGCATGGAGTCGATCAGTCTGTGGCACTGCTCAGGTGTTATGAGAGCCCAGGTTGCTCTGATAGTGGCCTTCAGCTCATCTGCATTGTTGGGTCTGGTGTCTCTCATCTTCCTCTTGACAATACCCCATAGATTCTCTATGGGGTTCAGGTCAGGCGAGTTTGCTGGCCAATCAAGCACAGTAACACTATGGTCATTGAACCAGCTTTTGGTACCTTTGGCAGTGTGGGCAGGTGCCAAGTCCTGCTGGAAAATGAAATCAGCATCTCCATAAAGCTTGTCAACAGGCTCTAAAATCTCCTGGTAGATGGCTGCGTTGACTGTGGACATCAGAAAACACAGTGGACCAACACCAGCAGATGACATGGCAGCCCAAATCATCACTGACTGTGGAAACTTCACACTGGACTTCAAGCAACATGGATTCTGTGCCTCTCCACTCTTCCTTCAGACTTTGGGACCTTGATTTCCAAATGAAATGTAAAATTTACTTACATCTGAAAACAGGACTTTGGACCACTGAGCAACAGTCCAGTTCTTTTTCTCCACAGCCCAGTTAAGATGCTTCTGACGTTGTCTCTGGTTCAGAAGTGGCTTGGTAGCCCTTTTCCTGAAGACGTCTGAGCGTGGTGACTCTTGATGCACTGACTCCAGCTTCAGTTCTCTCCTTGTGAAGCTCTCCCAAGTGTTTGAATCGGCTTTGCTTGACTGTATTCTCAAGCTTGCGGTCATCCCTGTTGCTTGTGCACCTTTTCCTACCCAAATTCTTCCTTCCAGTCAACTTTGCATTTAATATGCTTTGATACAGCACTCTGTAAACAGCCACACCTTTCAGTAATGACCTTCTGTGACTTACCTTCTTTGTGGAGGGTGTCAATGTTCGTCTTCTGGATCATTGCCAAGTCAGCAGTCTTCCCCATTATTGTGGTTTCAAAGAACAAGAGATACCCGGAATTTATACTGTAGGGATGGTCATTTATTCAAACTCAAATGTAAATATTCTAATATTTTGAGATACTGATTTTTGACTTTCATGAGCTGTAAGCTCTAATCATCAAAATTAAAAGAAATAAACATTTGAAATATATCAGTATGTGTGTAATGAATGAATATAATATACAAGTTTCACTTTTTGAATGGAATTAGTGAAATAAATCAACTTTTTGATGATATTCTAATTATATGACCAGCACCTGTATATTATTATTATATAAAACAATTAAAAAATAGTTTTTTTCCTCACACAAGGCAATCATATGACTTGAGAAGATTTGAAATACAGCACACAAGTAATATGCACTACTTTTTTCTCATTTCTCAGGAGCTTGACAGCCTTAGTCAACATAAATTTTTATTCTGTGGAATAAAGATGTCAGAATATTCTTTTATGACTAGTCTTATTTTAGTAGTGTGTGTGTTTGTATATATATATATATATATATATATATATTACTATTATATTATTTATTCATATTTTGAATTACTTTTTATTTTTATATTTTCTTTTTTTTTATTTTAGGGTCCATTTAGTTGCTTTTGTGATTTTTTTTTTTTTTTTTAATTTTAATTTAGCTGTAATTTATTTTTTATTTAAATTTTAGTTCTAGTCATTTTTGTACTTGAACTTTTTATTTCAGTTAGTTGGCAAAGCAAATTTTCTGATTTTCATGTAATTTTACATTTTTCATCTAATATATATGTTTTATTCTATTTCAGCATTTTTCAAATTACCAATTACATTTTTTTTTAACAGTTCAAGTTTTTAGTTTTAGTTTTTGATAACAATAGCAACACTAATGATGGCACAATTTTCATTTATTAGGTAAACTTTTCCTTTAACCTGGTTAGAGCTGGTTGAGCTTGACCATGTTAAGCTGGTATATCCTGGTTTTTCCAGCTGGATACACTTACCCTGAGCAAAACACGTCCTCTGCCATCCCAATCCAGACGTAGATCATCACCATAACGCAGTCTCACAGATGAAAACACAGTAGTCTGGATTCTTAATGCACCTACACACAAACACAATGCTGCTTTATTATTTTTACTTAAGTATTATTACATTACAACTGTCCATGTATTTCTGTATGTTCTGTGTATGTGTCATTCTTCATTTGCGGCGGCAAGTGGTGTCCCTCTACTTTACAACAGTTGAAATAAATTTAAATACCAATAAATTATAAAATGTTTGCATGTTTGTATTCTGTAGGGTAAACACAATTTGTGCACTATTAATAGTTACATTTTTGTTTTAAAACACATATTTAATTGAGTTTGAGAGATTGCATTTGTAACAAAATATGGATGTTCCCGCCATACCTTAGAGAGGTATCATGGAATGTAACTGCAACAATATAACATTTTAACACAAATAAAGTAGTTATATTGTGAATATAGATTTTATTTAACATGTACAATTTTATTAAATTGTTTTAAAAAATACATATTTTGTTGTATGGAATGCTATTTGGACTACTTCCTGTGTGTAAATGTCATCGCAGGTGCTGGTTGATCTGAGGGGTGCATGAGGAGTACATTCTTTCTTATTAATTTGCTTAATTTTAGCTACATTTCTGACAATTTCATGTGTCGCACTTTATTAGTGTCTGTGGTGTTATGACGATAACTTGCAGATTTTACATATTTTAATCAAAATTTTGGTAAATACATAGTTATTAATATGTACAAAATGTCCCCTGATCTTGAAATCATCATGATGGCAGCCTCCATTTTAGAAAAGTCTAGATTTATGCCGATTTGTCTGTGGTGTTACTGTCTGTGGTGTTACTATATTTTCTGGTAACACCACAGAGCTTATAGTAACTTGCAATATAAAGTCTGTGGTGTTATAATTACGTCTGTGGTGTCACTTCAAAATGACATAGACATAAGTGGCTTTGTCACCAGTGTTTGATTGAAATTATTTAAAAATCAAAATGTTCTTAAGCTTTCATTTGAATGGATATAGCATATTAAACTAATTTTAAATGCATAGCAATATATTTTATTAGAAAAAAACAAACAAGCATTTTTACAAATTCTGCCTCTCATTTGCCACCCCAATTGAAGAATGACCCGTATGCATTCTTTGTATTTCATGCTGACAGACCATTAATTAGGGGCATCTGCACATCCATTCCACCCACAGAGACCACACCCCCATGCTTGAGGCGCACTGTCTGATTGGCCAGATCCTGGAACCTCAGTGTAATTGATCGTGTGCACACAGCATCTTGGTCATCAGCACACTTAAACAGGAAAGTACAACCATAAGCACACAGCCTAAAAGCACAAAGTGTATATAAAGCACAAGTGTATATATACCATAGGGAAGATTTCAGACCTGTGCAGTCTCAATGATGACAGAAAAAGAGTTGCTCTGGCAGTCTTTAGCCAGCAGATACTGACAAATACCACTGAAGGTGAAGAATTTATTGTCAAAGGTCTTATAATGGGACTGTCCTGTCACCAGACACTCCCCTAAGGAGAGACAGAGCAAGAAAGTGATTAGAAAACAATGTTTGTAGCAATTAAAAAAATTTAAAAACATTTTCGCTTAAATAAAACTAAATAAACTTGAACTGAAAAAAAAAAAAAAAAGTATTTCAGCTAGTTGCAAAATCACTATTTCTCATGTTCGTTTAGTTTAACTTAAATAAAATAAATAAAACTAAATAAACCAATAAATACAAATTACTAAAAAAAAAAAAAAAAAAACATAGGCTATATGGACATATTTAAAAAGAAATTAACTAAATATTACAAAATTAATCAAATTAAAATAATAATAATAATAATAATATTAAAATAACATTAAGTAGGCCTATAAAATCTATTATATTCTAATTCAAAATATTAAAAAAACTATTGACAAAAACTATATAATTGTAACTATATTGTATCTATAACATACAGTATATCAATAATAATAAAATAATACTATAGCAATGTTTGCTAATTGAGGCATTCAGAAATATTTAATGTCAACATTAAGCTGCATTTCCTACATATTTTAGTGTCATAATGTGACGTATTTCCTGGTGAAATAGGATATTTTGTATTTCTTATTAGAATGGAGCTATTGACATTAAATTGCAGTAATAGTTCCAAATTCACATTTACCAGGGCATTCTTCATTGGTGCATTCCCATGATCCATGGCGACAGACACTAAAAGTTAAGGTAAGTTAAGTTTAAGTCAATGTGTACAGATTCAGCAGCCAGACATATTTGAATGCGTTGTTTTGTAATGTGTGCATATGTGTTTGTGTTTGTGTGCGTGTGTCCCACCATGTGTTGCAGTCCTGTGATATGGAGGAAACAGGAGGGTATCGGCGTCCAGCATGCGTGCAGGAGCACTGAGAGATGTCAACACAGCGATCTCCATCCAGCACCTTACCCGCTGACACACACATTTCACACATTCAACACTGAGCAGGAAACTGAGCACACTACAAAAATAACCATTTGTGGTCAGTATCTGTGACTTGTTTTTCAGTAAAAATATCTAAAGATAAATTTATCTAAAAAGCAAAATCGTGAAAGATTGCATCAGAGAATATATATACAGTATATATATATATATATATATACATACACACACACGTGTGTATATATATATATATATAGTGTGTGTGTGTGTGTGTATATTCTCTGATGCAATCTTATATAAATTTATATATAGACTTTACTGTATAAATTCTTCTAGATTGGTGAACCGATATCTCTCTCACCTGGACAGTTGCAGCCATCAACACACTCCTCCTTGCAGACTTCCTGGATGTTTACATTCTGACAGGAAGTGGAACAGGTCGGGGTGCAGTCACTGTACTCCATGCCAATAGGACACTTAGGGGCTGAGCAAATGGAAACATACATTTACACACAGTCAATATCAGACTTACTTATGTGAATTGTATTTATACATTTGTGAAAGTGAGTATGTATGTATTACTCACAGCACTGGCTCTGTGCATGCCAGTTGGACAGTGGTATGCCACGACTGGCACAGGTGAGGGCGTATTCCAGCATGGCCTGGCACACACACTCATCTCCTGTACTGCAGTGACAGGCATCAGACTCGCACACGGACACAAACGGAGCCGCATCCACGAGGTGAGCACAACGCAGGTAGAGTGCAGAGCTGCTCATGGCCTCACACCATGACATCTGATCCTGAAACACACGCATACACGCTCAGAAACAGAGACATCTCTATGATAAGGCACACCGAATGTTGTTTTTGTTTTGCATGAGAGCGTCTGACCTTAGCTGATTCTCCGGTGCTGTTGCAGCTCTGAGACGGCGGAAAGACGCGTTTACAGGGTTCATCAGCTCCTTTCATGGCCCAGGAGTTTGCAAAGTCATATGGATCATCTGTCAGAAAACCTGAACACACACATTTTTAAATCTCATGAAGCTATATACTGTGCATATATAAATAGTATTGAAATATTTTGTTATTATTTGTATTGCAATAATGTGAAAAAAATTAGTGCTGTCAATCAATTAAAAAAATTTAATCGCGTTAATCACAATTTTAAAATACTAGGATTTACGTAAATGTGTTGAAAAAGAAATGCATGACAAACTAGTTTAAGGAAACAGAACCTTTCACACCTCCGCCAGGTATGAGACATAATCCTTATTATTCTTTTGTTTTTATTCAGCCATTATCAGCCTTTATACTGGCAATAAAACGTTTACCAAGCCACATCGCTTCAATCCCAGTATACATTTACCCAACTATTATCAAAAGTATTTCTAAATAAATACAACAAAACATTTCTTGTGACCATATGTGAAGTATTATGACAAAATGCATTATGAAGAAGAATTGGACCTGTTCTGCAGCTGCATTAGAGCTAATATTAGCATCATGCTTCATAAGACAATTTATGAGATTAATAGTGCACTTTTACTCAGAACTCACTTCAAACCACCGTCGAGTGTTTGTAATAACTTCCTTTTGCGATCACATGTGGAATTTGGTCGTTTACTGTTGTTAAAATATGCTATTTATAGCCTTTTATAGCGTTGCATAAATTAGCATTTCAGATGTACACATTCAACTCAAGAAAATCACATACAGACCATATCCTATCTTAATCATGTGTTTATTATCTTATATAATCTATATTGGCTGTTGTCATGTTTATTTCTGCTGTGTTAACATGTGTGCTCTGCTGAAACTCACGTTGTTACAACCGCCTCACCGTTCTTAAGTTGCCAGGGATACATTCCAAGTATAATACACATTAGTAAAATTATCTATTTTATTTTTTATTTGTCTATATACACCTTGGACGGTCGTGGTACATTATAAAAGTAGCCCCAAAAAACCACAACCCACAGCTCTGTAATTTTTCCTGCAACTGTATTTTCAAAATAAACCACTTGTGCCGTTACCCTGGCAACACTGGTTAGGTGTACCCTCATCACACAATGATAGATAACCTTCCGCACTGCGATGACGGGAAGAAGTTGGGGTCAAACCTTATCAAACGATTAATTTGCGTTAAAAAATATTAACGCGTTAAACTTTTTTGATTAATTGCATGCGTTAACGTGACATCCCTATAATTTTTTATTATTATTATTATTTAGATATATTTCACATATAGAGTACTTATGTCTATTTCTTGATACTGTACATGAGTGTCACGAATCCTGTCCATGAACTTCCATTCACCCTCCTCCAGAGGTCACTCGCTCACCACATGGACTCTTACACTACACAGATCGTTACACTTACACTGAACTTCAGTTCCCACAATCCATTGCACTCATTACACTCAGCTGCAGCCAATCACACGCTTACACCCGATCACACACAGCTGATTCCCATTTCACCGCCTACTTAAGCCATGGACTTTCTCTGCCTCATTGTTGAGTATTGTATGCATTATCGCTGCCCTACAAAGCCTTGTTAGTTTCCCTAGTCTTGCCTGTTTAGGATTGTGTTCCCCTGCCTGGACTCTTGCTTACGTTGTGGATTACCTCTCTTGTCTAGCCCCTTTTGATACTGTTCGCTGTTGTATGACCCACGCCCGTTTTTAATAACTCTGTGCATTGCCCTTTATGTTCTTGTCTGCCATTGATCGACCCTGCCTGCTATTACCACGTCTCTTGTCAAATAAAGCTTGCATATGGATCCGCACGTCTCACGTCTCGTCAGCCCCGTGACGGTGAGAGAGATTGAAATTTCATTTATTATTTTTATTATTATTATTATTATATTGAAATGTTACATTATTTTAATATAAAATATGTATGTGTGCATATATAAGTATTAAAATATACATTTATTATATTAATATTTTTTTTATTTAATAGTACAGTAATTATTTAACGGTTTAAATATTTTTAAATAATTAATTTATGCTCTTTTTCATTTTTAAAAAATGATTGTGTCCAGACAGGAAAACTTAAAAATAAATCATCTGGACACATTAAGTTAATTATGAGTTGTTTATTTTTTAGATGGTCTTTAGAAGCCGAATTATCAAAAATATGCTTTTCATTTGAGGTGAAATTTGACCAGAAAAACATTCTTCTTAGGTTTCACCTGTTCAAACAGGTTAACTTTCAGCTCTGTTTTCTCAGTTTTCCTGGCTCTCCGTATCATGTGGTCGACTCATGTGAAAGATTATGAGTGATTATGAGTTCTAAATTTAAACACAGCTGATAAGTGCACCGTCAACTACAAAAGCTGTAATACAGAACGATGACAGGGCACTGACATGCTGTACCCCCAAACACACAAGTAAGCCTCTTGTTCAATGTTCTTGAACTCTCTATTCAAACTTTCTAATGTTTTGTCTTCAGGTTGAACACTGACGCCACCTATTTCCCCAGCTTGTATTAATTAGCATCCTGTGCACTGCTTTTAACACATGATCTTATCAAAAGAGAGTTTGAAAGGTGTGTTTTTGTGTTCTTTCCTGCACTTGTGTCTCACCTTCTTGCGCGGTGTATTCATCCTCAACCAAATAATTGTAGTTTCCACACAGGCCGCAGGTACGGTTGCTGTGCTGCTTGGCGAGCGTTAGTTGAATGTTATGTGAGGGGTCTATACGGATGGAGAACCCGAACTCTTCGCTCCATAATCGAATGTACCCCAGCTCATACCCTGCGAACACAGAGCTCGATGCATACGGCAGTGGGAGCCTGGAGGGGAAAAATTCAGAAGTATTTTTATATGCTCTACCCTGCTGAAAAAACTACCATAACTAGTTGTGTTTTATATGCTGGTGAGCTGGTGTCGCAAACCAGGCTGCTTAACTACTTTGACTAACAATGGCAGCACTAACCAGCATAAACCAGCCATAATAATGTCTGATAATGTCATGATAATGATAGTCTAAGCTGGTATTTTCAACAGGGTATAGTGATAAATAATGTATATAAAAATCCTAAAGAATGCTAAATGAATTATCATGATTTTGAATTCCTAAAATAAAAATCAAATAAGGAAAGTACACTGTAAATATATATATTGCCGTTCAAAAGTTTCCAACATTGATAATAAATCAGCAAATTAGAATGATTTCTGAAGGATCATGTGATACTGAAGACTGGAGTAATGATGCTGAAAATTCAGCTTTGCATCCCAGGAATAAATTATATTTTAAAGTATATTAAAATAAAAAAAACATTATTTAAAACTGCAATAATATTTCACAATATTACTGTTGTTTCTGTATTTTTGATCACATAAATGCAGCCTTGTTGAGCAGAAGAGACTTCTTTAAAAAAAACATTAAAAATCCTTGATCCCAAACTTTTGAATGGCAGTGTATATACTGTATATAATTTTACAAGAAAATACTATTTCAGTCATTCTACTTCAAAATGTCATGTTTAATTCAGTGTGTTACTTATTTCTTTGTATTACTAATGAAATTTACTAGCAATTTCTGAGTGAAAATTGTTTAAATTTTAGAAAAAAAAATTCCTTCAGTGTTGAATCTATTGAATTTTCTTTTTTTTTTCACATTCCGGTTTTCAAAAGATGATTTTCAATAATTTTTCAGTTTATCATTCACATTTGAATTCACCTTCAGTTAGCAATCCATAAGCATTTTCTTTTATATTTTGAATAGGATATTTGCAATTTGTACCTTTCTGCTCCTTGTGACAGCGTCCCATCAACAGAGAGGTGAAGCTCGAAGAATTCTCCCAGAAACAAAGTCACTCCTTTCCTCTTTCCGTGAGAGAAATCACCTAGACGTAAACATGCACACAAAAGCAGGCGTTTTATCATCTTGACAGTGTACAAACTTTGCCATAGCTTGTTTAATTCATGAAAAACTGTGTTTATGTGTGTGACTGGCTTTTACCAAGTATGGAGAAGCTTCTGTGTTGGCAGTCTCCCGCCAGCATGTAGCTGCAGTCTCCAGGGAACTCATAAATCACACCGTCAAATGTGTTTATGTGCTGCCGGCTAAACAGGCTACAACGACCAGACCCCTCCACTGACACCAAACCTACAGAACAAAGAGGTAAAGAGAGTCAAGCACTTGCACACTTGGCTTTTAATCAAAGCAACAACTAATGTTTAAAAGTTAGGGGTCGGTAAGATTTGAAAATCAACCAAGCCTGCATTTATTTGATCAAAAAAATAATATTGTAAAATATTATTACAATTTAAAATAATTGTTTACTATTGTAAATGTAAATAATTTATGTAATTAAATTAATGTAATTTATTCTTGTGGTGATAAAGCTGAATTTACAGTGTCAAATAATCCTTTAATAATAATTCTAATATGCCGTTTTGCTGCTCAAGAATAACATTTATTATTATGTTGAAAATAGTTGTGCTGCTTAATATCTTTGTTAAAGCCTTGATATCTTTTTTTCAGGATTGAATTCTGAATAAAAAAAAAAATTGGTAACACTTAACTTAAAGCCTATATGCATAATGCATTGAAAATTTTTTAATGCACCTTATGCATTGTACACATTTCAATTCATTTAAATTTGGTTATAATTATTTCCTACAAGATGTAATGTATTACAGTGCACATTATGAATTATTATAATGCATTATACCCTATAATAACCCTTTATAATGCATTACACATAAAGGCTTTAAATAAAATGTTACCCCCCAAAAAAAGTGTTTATTTAAAATATATTAAGTCTTTACTATGACTTCTGATCAGTTTAATGCATCCCTGCTGAATAAAAGTAAAAAAAAAAAACATCTAAACAAAAACAACAGTCAGGAGATGCAAACATGCACAAAGATGTTGAAATCTAACCTGAAAAATTCAAGATGAAAACCCACAGGATTCTGCTCCATCCTTTCCATCTGCACAGTTCCATCTGATTAAAGAAAGAGGAAGAAATCATAAGAGACTTAGTCCAGTTAGTAATCAGAACACCCTAGAAAGCATGCAGTGCATTGCGATGTTTAAGCACTCCGTACTTTTTTCCTGAAAATGTAAAAGTCTAATGCACAATTGCTGGCCATCAACAATATATTGAAGTGAGCATTTGAAGGTTTCGTTTAGTGAAAAATAATGGCATGAGCCAAAACAAAAGTTCAGGTGGAAGTGAGAAACAAAGCAAAATCTCTGAGCACCTACAAATCTGTCAGAGAGTTTTAGAGAAGTCGTGTATTCCACATAGACGGCACAGAAAGAATGCTGTTATTCTTGAGCATGAGCTTAGGACGGGAAAACAAGCATAATATATTCACAAACATGCACTGTATATTCCCATGCATGCCTAAACATCAAAACATAAGCTTTAAGCTGCCAAACAAATGTACATGGCTTCAGAATCGCTAATACAAGGATTTGAAATAATCACAGAAACAAATGCATATTGCAATGCAAATTCAGGACACCGTGCTGATAGTGTGACGCCTGTTACCTTTGACCTGTGACCTCTGCCCAGCTGCAGGCTCCCAGCAACAGGTTCTCTGAAGCGTTTTGCTGTGCAAGGTCTTCGCTGTCCAGTGTCTCACAATCCTGAAGACATGACTGGAACTCAGTCTAGAAGGAAAGAAATGCTTTATAAGAACGAGAGAGGGAGGGATGGTGTGATTTCCGTTTTCAAACTCATTAAGAGAGGACAATAGGAGGAAGTCTGGGCATTGGAGGAACTGAAGGATTAGTCTGGCAGCGAAGACAGATAAGACAAACCAACAGAGGACATTAGAGCCAAGCTAAACAGCACACACACGCACACAAACCGCAGCATATGCAGTGAGTTCACAGCCTCTGTGATGTAACCCGTCTCTGTAACTGATGGATTAACTGTTGGAAAAACATCAATGCAGCGGCGTATTCAGAGCATGTTCACATGAACTCCATGCATTCATCATTAATATGGGTTTTTTCATGCTACCATTCTTTGTTGACCCCGAACTTGCTGGTAAAAACATGTCCTACATCATATCCTTGCTTCAGGACCCAGATTGTACAGTACATTTGACATTAAGTGGTGGCCCAACACAGCATTGAAAAGTAATTTGAACAAAGGCCCAACAATTATGCTAATATAGTAACATAAAATAGACTGAATAGGAAAATGTACAACTTTAAAGGACCCAAAAAGAAAAATTTGCTGAACATTTACTCACCCTCAGGCAATCCAAGATGTAGATGAGTTTGTTTCTTCATCAGAACCGATTTGGAGAAATTTAGCATTGCATCAGTTGCTCACCAATGGAGTCTCTGCAGTGAATGGGTGCCGTCAGAATGAGAGTCCAAACAGCTGATAAAAGCATCACAATAATCCACAAGTAATCAATGTGACTTCAGTCTATAAATTAATGCCTTGTAAAGTAAAAATCTGCATGTTTAAATCCATGATTAAGACATTTTAACATTAAACTGTTGTTTTTGGCTGAAATACCTAAAGTAGTCCATAATAACACTAGATTAGATTCAACTTTATTGTCATTACACAAGTACAGGTACAGGGCAACGAAATGCAGTTTAGGTCTAACCAGAAGTGCAATAGCAGCAAGTGCAGTATATACAATGGTTGAATAAGTGCAGGACAAGGATATGTACTGAATATATGTATAAATATATATAGAAAGATGGTTATTAATATAAACAGAATTTACAGGTGAATATGTATAGTGAATAAATATACAGATGGCTATTACTATAAACAGAATTTACAGGTGATATGTACTATCAATATAATATATATACAGATGACTATTACTATAAACAAGGTGTAAAAGTGCAGTGGAAGTGATTGCATATTACAATTAGACATACGGTGCAAAATGTTAATGTAAACATTGATAATGTAAACAACAGTCGGCAGTGCAAATGAGCATAGTCCAATTTAGGTATGGTAGTGCAAGATACAAAAGTAAACAGTTGTTACTGTAATAAAATTTACATTCAGTAGTGCAAATAAGGCCGATGTGAGGTAGGAGAGAAGAGTTAATAATATATGAGGAAGTGGATCAACGGGGGTTAGAGTTCAGTAAAGAGACAGCTCTGGGGAAGAAACTGTTCTTTAGTCTGCTGGTCCTGGTCCGGAGGCACCTGAAACGCCTACCGGAGGGCAGGAGAGAAAACAGTCTGTGGGCTGGGTGAGAGGAGTCCTTAAGGATGCTGCGAGCTCGATGCAGACAGCGTTTCTTCTGGATGTGTTCGATGGCAGGTAGTGGAGTCCCTGTGATGCGCTGGGCAGTTTTCACCACCCGCTGCAGTGCCTTGCGCTCCGCAACAGAGCAGCTCCCATACCATACTGTGACACAGTTGGTCAGGATGCTTTCTATTGCGCAGCGATAGAAGTTCACCAGGATAGCAGAGGAGTGAACACTATCCATCCCCTGAAGAAAGGATGGCCCAAAAGTTCATCCCCTGTTATCTTCTCACATCAAAATCCACCAACATATTTGTTTAGAACTGTTCTGGACTGTTTGTAATTGGTGCTTGATTTGTGCACAGGCCTACTTCTCACCTGATTCAGAAAGGTGTATTATGGATTATTTTGGCAGAATACAGAGTTGAGGGATGCTCCGTATTTGATGTCAATAAAAAGTTAATAGGCCTATGTATAGAGAGAGAGAGAGAGAAAGGACATATGCTATTGATCTTTCACTCTCCTTCACAACCATGCTTAATAAGCAATGTAAATGAGAACATACTATAGACTTGTTTTGATGTAAAGTTAATTATAAACACTACTAACCCAGCCCTACCCTACTATGCATGTATGTATATTTGCACATTCCAGATCTCCATCATATATAAAACGTGTGTGGATGCATATGACTCTTAATAATGATGTAATTCTGGATTATGAAATCATGTGTGTGGGAACTGTGAGTCAATGAGAGCTCCTGTGGTGCTTCACTTGTTGTTTTTCTTACTTTTAGTATGAAAAAAGAGTTTGGTTCAATTAAATATAAAGAAGAGTAGAAGGTCAGGAACGTTAGATTAAATAATGTATCATAAAAAAAAAAAAAAAGAAATGGACAAAATCACATGATGATCTATCTGAAGTGATTCAGTAAAACTAAATTAGTTCTTTTTCATTTCAATGAGAGATACCAATATTCAGTTAATCGTCATTTAGACTACAAAAAGCGTGAAGGTGCATTAACACCCGCATATCTAAAGATAATAAAGTATACAGGACATATCTTATGCAACATTTAAAAATGCCTTAGAAGACACCACTGATCAGTGGAAGAAACCTCTGGGCTCTGCTCTGACTGCGGTGACGTCATTCCATCGTGACGTAATTCCCAGAGAATAAAGACCGAGTGGATCTTGCGATAAAATAAATGGTTAAAAAAAAGATTCCTCGAAAATCCCTAACAAGCGTAACTAAATAAAGCCTACGCGCGATTTTCATTAATCTTCCGAAAACAGCAACCTTTTTGATGCAAAAAGTGTTCGACCTTTGGCACGATCGATTTTGCCTCACCGAGCAAACGATTGCAAAGTTGATCTTTGGCAGGAGGAATGAGGCAGTGAGTTTGTGTCTGTCGTGAGTTTTTCGTGTGCGCGCGCTACACACTCACTCACACGCGCGTAAAGTCACACACAGCCGCACGCGCGAGCCGCCTGTGAGACACCGGGACACAGACGGATCTTTACTCTTTCATTCAGTATTGTGTGTGTGTGTGAGGACAGACTACTGCGATGGCGGCGTTGACCGGAGGAGAGATGTGCGTCAAGTATCTGATGTTCGTCTTCAATTTCATCTTCTGGGTGAGTGAGAAATGATTGATGTGAGCAGAGGTTGGCTCGCGCGCGGGACGCTGTTTTATAATTACTCGCGATTTTCCTCAAAGATTCATTGATAAATGCGTGAGCACAGCGTCCAGTTTAGATTCTTAATTAGTTTAGATTGTAATTAATAACGTAGGGCCGTCTGTGTGAAGCAATGCAACGGGATTGCAACCATTTGGCTGACCTAATTTGAAGGTTTTTATTTCGCATTTCAGGACCCTGGTCGTGTAGTTAAAATACTGTGTGTGTGTGTTTGTTTGTGAGAGTCAGCGTGTGTGTGTGGTGGGACAAGCACTGAATTTTGATAGTGTTTCCTTTGACTCCGCTCTGTTCGTGTTTGTGTGTGTCAGCTGTTCCCTCTCACTGCTGGACAGGCGCGTTCTGCTGATGTCCGATTCGTGAGCAAATCGTTCTTTTGAACCGGTTCTTTTAAACGAATCATTCGAAACGATTCGCCAGGTGTTCAGTCTCGAATTCGAATTAGCATACTAACTCTTGTAGACAGTTTATGGTATGCATATATTGTACATAATATGCTAATATTTTAGTGCGCAACAGTCGGATTGCGGAAGTAAAATCTCATTAATTTTCTCCATATGTAAATTGATTTTTAATGGTAACTTATAAACCTTTAAAAGACCTACTATGAGTTTTGAGGTTGTTAATCTATGACATGTTAACTTGCATCCTTTTGTTGAAGCCATCAGTTTGCATTATTTCAACTTATATTTGGAAATAATTTGGTGCTTTTTTAATAGAGAAATTTCTGGTAAAAAGCTACTTTACCCATGATTCTACAAATGAATCTCCACCAATCACAGAGCAAAAAAAATGCTTCAAAACAAAAAAATTTCATATTGCGATTTAACCTTGTAGCTAGTCGATTTGGTTCATGGCTTATAACTCTTTAACAAAATCTTTTTAAAAATCAGAATGGGAAAAATACTTTAAAAAGTGGGCAAACATTAATGCACTCTATTTGATAGAATTCCTGGATGAACTAATGCATGCTAAGATGCCCAGTATACAACCAGAGCACAGTATTTGGAATCATGTATCCCACAATGCAATGCACCTGACCTTTGATTATGAACATAGAAGGTAACATCGATCACACTTTCTGAAAACTGCTTCTTCCCTCAATATTTGCTCTAACATTTTAAGACATTTTTACTCAAAACTGCATTAAAATTCGAAATAATTATATTTGTGATTAATGCACCTATAGTGTCACAAAATGGTATCCTGATGTGCATACTTAAATGCATATTACCTCTCCTATATAGCATGCAAAAGCAGGTTGCAATATGAATTGTCACCTAACATGTTATATTTCAGAAAGCAACAACACACAATCAAGCTTGCACAGTTTGTTTTGGGCTTAAATCCAGTTGGGTCTGCTCCGCTATTTTTTTTTGGCAATACAGATTGCACCATACTGCAACGTTCATTCGGATGTTCAGTTTCATGCCAGAGTTCAGCATATGCGTAATCGAAAAGAATGGAGAATTTTTGTACCCTCATCTCAAATAAAATTTAATTGCACCAGCGGGAAAATGGCTGTAAAGTGTGGCCTTTTACTCACGGTCTAGAGCTCTGCAAACAGATCAATGATTGATCTTTCCATAGTGTTTACACATTATGGGAGAGCCGGCCTATGAATAGCTTATTTTTGTCATCTTTCCACATTAAACTGGGGAAAAAATATCACCTTAAACAGTGCGGTGAAACAAAAGACTAGATGTGAATTTTTGAACCTGTTCACTGAATTGAACCATTTCACTGAATCTCTAATTCTTCAACGCAGTGAACATGACCCAGAGCCGTATGGTGCGTGTGTGAGTGTGTGTGTCCAGCCCGAGGGTTTATGTGAGCACGCGTCCTAGATTGTCTTTAATCTGCGAGTCTATTTATAGAGCATGATAATCTCATGGACAAACTCACTGTAAAATGCATTTGTTGTGGGTTTTGATGGGGAATAATGTTCACATTATGAAATTGTGTTGTGTGTGTGTGTGTATGATGGATCTGGTCTCATTCATTTGCACTCTGTAAATATTACTTAATATCAGCATTACTTAACACCTCCTCTGAGGTCACACTCTCTCTCACACACACACACACACAGAGAGAGAGAGAGATCCTGCAGGTCTATTGAACCATTGCAATAATGAGGCATTCATGTTCTCCATGGGCTCTTCTACTGTCTTCCCTCCCTGCATAGAGACTAAACTACATATATATTTAGTGACCAGAGATTTAAACATATCGCATTTGTGAAATAATGTGTTTAACAAGATAGGACAAAACTGTATTTACACTTAACAATTCATTAGTTACTAATGAGTTTTCACTCGTAGTGATATGTCTGGAATTGAATTTTTTTTATATAGTTTGCATAAAGACAATGATGCCTATTTTTAAACATGAATATTTTCAAAATAATTATATTGTATTATATTCACATTACTATAATCAAGGTTCCCACGCTTGAAAAATAAGAAAAACAGCATGGTGAAAAGTGTTTACAGTTTAAAAGCAAATAGAAAGGCCTATTTTTTTTATTTCTTTTCTTTATATTTTTTTGCAGATTTGCACATGTACAAGGTTTAAAATGTTCATGACATATTTAAAAAAAAAATTGAAGTTTTGAGCTGCTGCATGTTTGAGCACCTGCATTCCTCTAGGTCAAAGATGAAAAAATGGGATTTACAATAATAAGTGATTTACAAAATAATTTTGACTTGATTTTATTTATTAATGAGTAACGTCTCTATTGAGAGAATGCGCAAATTTTTAATGTTAACATGTTTTACCGTGTTATTACAACATTTAACCACTTTTTATTAATTTAAATATTGCGAAATTCTTTTCAAAAAATTTTTTATCAATATTTTAAAAATTGTATTTGAATATTACCAGTATTGACTTCAATGGATTTCATTAAATTTCTTTGAACACGACTGCTCAAAATGGTGTAAATTTATTAAACCTACACATTCAAAACATTATTACTCTGAAATTTCTGAAAGTACAATGTTTAGTACTGTAAGGTCTTTCATGACTACATATGCTGGGGTGTGAATTTGATTGGTGCTTGATATAAAATAAATGGTGCTTTACAGGGGCGCCTGCAGGATTTCTTCTGAGGGTACGCACAGAGGTTTTTTTTGGGGGGGGGGGTGATTCGCATGTAATGGTAAAGTGATTATATTTCGTTTCGTTTTTATAAAGCTAATTTATAAAAACGTTTGAAGCACTTTGTGTTCGTTAAATTTGTAAGGGTTTTTTTGGGTTTTTGTTTAAGTAACGACTAAGCGACCAGCGGCAGACAATGACCAATTTAGCCTTCTCAAATCATCATGACTTGCTTAAAATACAATACAATCTATAGATATAAACAGTTCAAGCATATCACAATGTTACTTTAAATGTTTGAACTATATAAATGTGCCCTAGGTGCATATCTAATCGTTTGTGTGAAGAGTGGAAGCTGAAGCGCACTTTGCAGGACATGGAGGCGCCAGAGCGGTCACTTGCATTTTTTTTCTTGATAGTGGAAACAACTTCAAATATGCCGTAATATTATAATTTTATAAAGGTATGAGTAATACATCATTCGGAACTGTAAAGGGTCTACTGTTATTTGTGTGCATTCACAATATCAACAAAACGTTGTGCTTTTATTAAAATAAATAGGAAAACAGATGCGCTTGCCATCTCGTCTTGAATAGGAGCGCTTCACAATGATGAACCGAAACTCAACGAATTGAGTCACAAATATGATAAATATATCTATAAAAAGCTTTAAATTACTACTTTAAAACAAAAACTCTTTCATTATGTAATCCGTAAAGATGCATTTCTCTCTAAAGGCAAGTCCAATGAGGAGATGGCGAGTCATTTTTCATCACCGTCTAAAATATAAAAATAAGGAAAAGCCTAAAACAGGCCGGATTATATATATATTTTTTCTGATTTTTATGTTGCTCTGCTCTGAATTCCTTAGAATTTCCTTAAAATTTAAAGGATTTTCTGCAACGCAATTTTGTCTGATATGTGAATTATTTATTATCCTATTTTTAATCCATGCAGTAAAACAGCTTTAAAATTACTTTATTGCATTCCAGATGATTTTAAAGAACTTTTAACTATGAATTTTACGGGTAGCTTGAATGTAAAACATTGTCATGAATTCGTTGTATTCCCATTTGTAAAATAGGCTACAAATGAATTGTTGTAGTCTAACCCGATCTCATGAAAGTGCATGTAGCACGATTTTCTCTTTCTATTTGACGCAATGTTTATAAGCAGAAATTGACTTTGGCATGCAAAAGACTGATACATTCATTATTAATGGCATGGCTGGTTCAGTTGACAGAAATACGGGACACACGGGCCTATAATTTACTGCTGAAATGTTTGCGGGGCAAATCTCAGGTCCGTCTGAGCGCTCATGGTACGCACAGTGCGTCCAGCCGTACACCTGCAGGCGCCACTGGTGCTTTAATAAGTCCTTGAATCTGGTGTTCATAAAAGAGTGGGAACCCTGTATAATATGAAGAGGCCTCATTCTTATTACTGTAAAGTGTATTATGTAATATTTAATATAAAAATTAGGGCTGTCAAATCTATTAAGCGCATCCAAAATAAAAGTGTGTGTTTACATAATGTGTGTGCTGTGTATATTTCTATGTGTATATATAATAAACATATACATAAAATTTTCTTATATTTAAGAAATATATGTAATATTTATAATATAAAATAAATGTATATGTACACACACTGTTAGTGCTGTCAAAATTAGCATGTTAACGCAGGCAATACATTTTTTCAGTTTAATATTTAAAATTAAGCCTATTTTAAGATCATTTAGGACCTTTTTTTAAGATTTGACATTATTTTTAGGAAAATTAAGCACATTTACCCCTACACTATTCTTACCATAACATCAAAAAATAATTATATATATTATTTATATAAATACTGTGAAGTATTTATACAGCATGGTAGTATGTGTTGTACTGAATTTAGATTATGCTAATATTAATAAAAATATTACATCATAGTCATGAAAATGAGATTTTATTTCAGTTTTTTTTTATTTTTGTGCAATATGGTAATTGGAATTCAAAGGAAAATGTGATTTATTATCATGAAAATGATGCAGTAAAAAACATGCTTGATTTTTGTAAAGCTCTTGTTTTTGGGGTGAATAAAACAAGAGCATTAGAACAGAATGCAGTGTGAAGTCACCTGCAGACTTGCACAACATGCTGCCTCCCACATACCTGTGTGCTCCTCCCACTGATACATGCAGAATATTGTGCAACACAGACATTCTTCAGTTTCACTTTCTCCTCAAACAAAGGAAGGAAACGTGTAATGGACAAACACTACGTTTGTGAACAGACTTTGTAGAAACTGATCTGTTTAGCTGAGATTGTGCAGGAGAACGTATACGGTTTGTTTCCCTGAACGAAAGTGACTTGGACAACAGCAAAATGGGTGTTGATGGATGTCCAAAATGTATTAAATATGCCATGTTTATCTTGAACATAATCTTCTGGGTAGGTGCAATTTCATATTTGTGTTTTTGTAATGTGATTATGTGAAAGTAGCACGTCATCATTGATTTGTGAGCGTTAGTGTTGTTTTTATGTGCAGTTTGTGTGTGGAATGGGGTGAAAGGCTGAAGTGGGGTTGTTTTAAGGGTGTTTGTTTAGTTAAGCATTGGCATGGAGATTTGGAACAGATTTGTCAACCTTCAGTTTTTCAAACAAAAGATCTGGGTCAGAGAGAATGAATCAAAGAGCAGGACGTGAACCCTTTGAACATGAAACCGTTGCGTTCAGCTTAGTGAGCAGGACATGACTAGAAAGGAAACTAAGTCACCTGATAAAAATGAGGAGCATGGTGTTTTGCACATGTGATAGTTCAGAACGTTTTTAAATCAAAGGCTGAAAGATTAGTCTGTTTGATGCATCTGTTTGTTTGTGTTTTTGTACATAACTTTGAAGCAAAATCTCATGGTGTCCTTGAACACAATAAGCTGGCTTGACATTATTAATCTGCCATCATTTAGGGTCAAACCAACAGATGTTGAATCTGATCTAATGAGTTGCACATACTGCAATATTTTTAGTGTTAAAAAAGGAAGCAAGCAGGATTTTTCCATGTGATGGAGGTTATTTTATCCCTGCATGGAGGAAGTAAAATCAGGCGTGTGGTTTTGCCAAAATGGTTGACAAACATGCAAACATACTGTATATAGCATCACATCTAACAGACTGGCAGAACTTCTGCCAGTTTTATTTGAGTTCTGTCATGTAATATTACTTGCTGGTTTCAGAAAAGATGGGTATAAGACTCTGAGCCTATTGAGTTTTTTAATTTTTTTTTAATTTGAGGGGATATATCAATTATATATATATATAATTCTAAATATTATATTTTATTATAATAGATGTTGTACTATTTTTTGTTTACTACTATTTACTATTTATTGTTTATTTTTGTAATGTGTTTTATATTTAATCATTTTATTTATAATATTAATAATAATAGCAGCCTTATTTAACTTAAAGAACAGGAAATATACTTGTCTAAATAAAATTATTTATATATATAATACAATAATCCTATTAATTTAAGAGACTTTTTTAACTGATGTATTTTTATTGTCATTCATTTTAATTTGAATGTATATTAATTTAGTCTCTAATATGCTTATATAATGAATAGTTGCTAGTGAAGAGGTGGGACTGTGTGATCAGGGTTGTCAGGATGTAATTTTTCTGTGGCAGTAATTATCTACGTGGCATTTATGGCTTATATAAACCCATTCATGGCTATAAAAAAAAAAAACTAGGCCAAGACCCATAAGCAAACCCATAAGCAAAGCTGGCAGCAAGCAGGTCACGTTTTGCCAGCCAAGTGACTGCCATTCAGATGAATGGGAATGTAAACGGATGGCTTTTATACCTCTTTAAATCAAACCAAAACTTCTGCTGAGATCATGTAGTGCCATCATTTTAGCTGTTTCTATTTAATGTTAAAGGGCTCGTTCTGATCTGTGTGTATTTCAGTCCATTTGTAGGTATTTCAGGGTGATTTATTCACAGTCTCTTGTCGTTTTATTGCAGATTGCAGGGACAGGCGTCTTGGCTATTGGACTCTGGCTGAGGTTTGATCCCAAGACTAAAAGCTTGTTTGAAGGAGATAACTCCCCTTACATCTTCTACACAGGTCAGTATTTTTTAATTTTTTTTTAAAATGTTTTTTGTGTCGCTGCATGTGATGATCAGCCGGTTAAAGTGAAGCGTGTGTGTTGTAGGTGTGTACATCCTCATTGCGGTCGGCGCGCTGATGATGGTTGTTGGTTTTTTCGGATGTTGTGGTGCTATCCAGGAGTCCCCTTGCATGCTGGGATTGGTAATCCCCCTCATTATATTCTCAAATATCACTACTTCGTAGTAGTATTATGATGTAATCAGCCGTGGTGTTTGACTGTTGTTGTTTTTTCCCCACAGTTCTTCTTCTTCCTGTTGGTTATCTTTGCGGTCGAGGTGGCTGCTGGAATTTGGGGATTTTCTAACCAGACCAAGGTGGGTGTCTCAAATGCTCAGTGTACACGCAAACACACCAATGGTGCACCTAATTCAAGCTACTATGATTGTGTCCATAGGTCACTGATGATATAACAACTTTCTACAAGGAAACATACGATAACTACCAACAAACCAAACAACCAGCTCTGAAAGAAACACTCCGTCTCATCCAGCGTGGAGTAAGATCTCATTTCTTTCTTTCAGTTATTCAGTACTGTGAGCTTTGTGAACGCCAACTGCTAGTTGTTCCTCTGAAGCGCTCGTCATAACAGCCTGGGAGATTGTAAACATCTTCAGAAAGCGCTTGCTGTTTTTATGTGCTCTATACATCAGATGGTTTCTCAAGCACTAATTATTCCTAGCTCGTTGACTCCAATGCCTTGCTAATTTGCGATGACATCTGTTCCTCATCTTCAGCTTAACTGCTGTGGACCATCAAAAGCCCAGAATGCGGTTGACGAGACCTGCCCAGGAAAAGAGGGGCTTGATTTTCTCATTACAAAGGTAACTGTGTTTACCGGCTAAAATACTGCATTTTGGTAGTTTTCATATTTAATATGTAGATGCCACTGATTGCTGAGTTTGGTAATAAATTATTGGAGAAGATCCATGTAGCTATGAAAAAATAAATGGAAGCATAAAAATCCAGATTCAAATGTAAAAAATGCAAAAATGTGAGAGCTACGGAAATGAAATGTATTAATAAATGTAAATTTAAATACATTTATAAGAAATAAAATATTAGAAAAAAAATAAATTGTATAAATTACGAAATTGATTTAATATTAATGCAGTCCTTTATACAGTCCTTCATAAAACAAAGTACAAACCAAAATTTATTTCTCAAATGTTATTTGAGAAATTATTTAATGCATGTTATTTTAGTATTTTTCTATATACTATTAGTATTTATTAATATTTCAAATTAGCTTTCATTTTAATTATTTTAATTTTTATGTTTTAGTAATGCATGTTTTTGTCGCTTTGCCATTTTTATAAATATTGAATGTTCAAAATATATATAAAAAAAGAGATTATATTTAGCTTTATATTTATTTTTATTTCAGTTTTATTTTACATCAGCATGAAAATGATTTTTAAAGTTTTAGTTTTCGTTAACAATAACAACTGGTATTTGCCAAGGCACATCATAACTCCTTGAAATTGTAATTCGGTTTCATATCCATGTTTTTGGTAGAAACATCTACAGTTACAAGAATACACAAATACTTTGATCAAATATCAGTCAATGATTGTGTAGCATTACAGTTGAGCGTACTGGACGAGATTCTTGTAGGCAGCAGGTCTGAGTGTGGAGTGCTTTTACACCAGCTTCACTCAGATTCAATGCACTGGAAATGTTTCTAACCTGAGGCATCCTGCGTACGGCTCAGCTTGAATGAGTCAATGAAACATGCTGTTTACTCTACCAGTGGAAGGTCAAGTAACCGTTTATAAAATTGAGAAAAGGGTTGAAGTGGAAGGAAATGGTGTTTTCAAAGGTTGTGCTTAAGATCCAGCAGGGTTTAAGTAAACTAATGGACAAAGTGTTTACACAGCCCTGTTATTGCAGACATAAGAATTCCTTCTCCACCAAATAGCGACATTCATTCTTCTTCTAGTAGATGTTATACTATGATAGATGTAAAGATAAATTTTGAACAATTCAGAGAGCATAAAACGTTTCAAAATTCTTTTATACCAATTCCAAATGTTGTTTTATGTGTTCAGAGCTGCCCTGATGCCATTGATGAAGTCTTTAACTCCAAACTTCATATTATTGGAGGCGTTGGAATCGGCATTGGAGTGATCATGGTAAATTTTATATAATTTTATACATTTATATACGTATATATAATATTATATTTAATTTATTTACATTTTATTTATATCAATTAGTTTTACTGTGTGGTATTGTTTTTTTTTTTGTTTTTTTAAAGTCTTAAGATTTTGAATATTTTATAATTGTGAATTCTTAATTTAATATTACATGAATTTAAAAATGCCTAATTTTTTTATTTATATATATATACTCATTACCATTCAAAGGTTTTGGGTCATTAATTTTTTTTTTTTAAAGAAATTAATACTTCTATTCAGCATGGATGCATAAAGTTGATTGAAACTGAAAGTAAAGAGATTTATAATGCTACAAAAGATTTCTATTTCAAATAAATGCTGTTCTTTCGAACTTTATATTCATGAAAGAGTACTAATACTCAAAAAATAATAAAAAAAAAATAAGACAAAAATACTAATCGGCGCAACTGTTTTCAGCATTGATAATAATCAGAAATGTTTCTTGAGCAAATCAGCCTAATAGAATGATTTCAGAAGGATGTGAATGATGCTGAAAATTCAGCTTTGCATCACAGGAATAAATTGCATTTTAATATGCATTCAAATTGAAAACAGTTCTTTTAAATGGTAATAGTATTTCAGAATATTACTGTTTTTACTGCATCAAATAAACACAGCTATGGTGAGCATTCTTTCAAAAATACAGAACCGCTTACCAACCCTAAACTTTCGAATGAGAGATTCTGCTAACGGTGCAGAAATTACAAACTGCAGATTTAAATGGAAAAAAGTATATTTCTCTTAGTGCCTTGATTGTAATGCTTTTTTGGAAATTGTCACATTCACGTGTATGAGTGCGATAGACGTGTCACTGAAGAAATGTGTTCCCCATCTGCGCAGATCTTCGGCATGATCTTCAGCATGATGCTGTGCTGCGCCATCCGGAAAACCCGGGAGATTGTGTGAGGGTCCGGTTGCCTGGGAAACTGCCAGTATATTTGTGTTGCATGATGTCTGTCCCAAAGCACTGTCTTGAACATGACCTCATCAGCTAAGAGCCAGTTAGATCACAGCGTCAGGCACACGATCTCTTCACGTCTCTGATTGACTGGAATTCACTCTTTTTCTTAGTGCAGCTGTATCACTGGTTCAGTCACGAGTAATGAGAAAAGGGTTGGTTTAGCATTCCAAGCCCATTTGAAAAGGCCTTTAAGTCTGACTTTTTATATTTTTTTATTGTTCATAATAGATTTTAAGGATTAACCATTTGTTCGCTTTATTGTACTCGCAGTACTGCTTGATATGAATTGTTCTTGAACTTTTCTAATGTTTTGTTTCTGATTTGTGAATAGGGTCGGTTGATTTACCCACATCAGTGCATACGGCTCAAATAAAAGCCAAATTATTCGTGAATTTTGTGGTGGAATGTTTTTTTGCAGTATCCAGGATGAAGTGTGTTTGCATGGATCTGTTTTAACAGCCTTCACTCAACAGGCTGATAAGAGTCATTGTGAAAGGACTTGATACCCAAAACTTTCCCATAATCACAGCGTCACTCCATTATGTGACCGTTTACAACCTCTCTGTTTCCTTAATCTTGTTTGTATCATTTTCTCTTTCCGTTCTTCCTCCCCTTCTTCCTGTTTACCTTACTTGGTCTCAATTAGGACAGAATTTGGCAACTGGAACAAAATCTGTACACTGGAAGTGGTTGTCTCTTGCCTTTGATTTTATGTGATCTCAGTGTTTCTCAAACACAACACTGACACATTGTGAAAAAATGTTTATCTGCGTAAGAAGTGACCGTATGACTCACCAACAAACCCAAACAGATCCGGCAACAAAGAGAACAGAGAGTTTGAAATCATATTAAAGCACACACCCATCAAAACATTTCCTTCGCTGTGATTTTATTAAAAACTCTAAAAAATAAATAAATACATTTTTTTCATTGTGAGGAGTTACGCACTGAAACATATGATTAACCTTCTTCCTTGTGTATATATAAACAAACCAAGTGGCTGTTGTTGTATATGATGTTATCTAGTGGTGTTGGGTATCAGTGAGATACTATTTTAATTATAGTCTTTTTGTTGACTTTTTTTTCCATTTTTAATAATTATTGTATTGTCCCACTTTATATTAGGTGGCCTTAACTACTATGTACTTGCATTTAAATTAATCATTTGGTACAATGCACTTATTGTGTACATACATACATAGTGTTTTGCAATACAGTATGAACACAATAAGTACATTGTACTTATTTTTTGATGTAAGTACATAGTAGTTAAGGCCACCTAATTTAAAGTGTGACCTATTGTATTTTTAAAATATGTCAGTATAGTTTTTATTTATTTATGTTTTAGTGCATCAAGTTAAACTAAATGAAATTGAGAAATGTTGCTTTGGCAATTAGCTGAAATGTTTTTATTTATTTATTTTTTAATCTGTTTATTGAACTTTTATTATAATAAAAGATAAAGATACAGGAGAATAGAAACAAATAATTTATATATATAATTTTATTTTAGTTAACATTTATTTTATTTCAAGTAACAATTATTTATTTTTTTGTTTTAGATAACGCTTCTATGGGCGGTGAAATGCTTGACAATACTAAAATGTGCTATCTTTCTAGGGAAAAAATTGCCACTTGGTTTGATACTTTGTTACAGGCTATATTATTACTATTAAATAATACTAAAAATCATTGACATGTCTATCGGTAGCAATGTCTATCAAAAATACATAATTAATTATTAGGATTATAACTATTGTTGCAATGTGAGATTTTTAATTTTGCTTAGTGGTAGTTGGATTTTTTTCATATTCACATGCAATTTGATATAACATGAACTCTGTTGCCCCCTGGTGGTCTATATGATGCATTATTTTGAATCCGAGACAACTAAACAAACAAACTTTATAACTCAACAACAAACTTTACAATAGACTTGTACGGTGTGTTGAGGTCATTTTAAAACTAATGTATGCTCCTCAATTAGAGACCGAGAAAGAACTTTGAGTTCCTGATGAGTCTTAATAGTAGACAATCTGACGTCTGAAGTGAACGAGCTCCATTACACTTTTAAAAGGTTTGATCACTTTAATGTAGCTGTAGGCTATACTAAAACCGAGAGAGAGGAAGTGTGTTACAGTCTGTAAACCTCTCATCTTCCACTTCAGTATAATATTGAGCAGATGCTGGGGCTGTTTGACTTCTTCACCATTGTCTGCATGCAAAGTAGGACAGTCTGTGTGCATCAAGACAAATCTTCAGATGGTACAGGTGGGCTTCCATTTTCATGTTATTTCTTAAGATTTTACTCGAGGTGTCATTTGTCAACATTAGTTGACGTATTAACTAACATGAACGAACAATGAACAATACATTTATTACACTGTTTATTAATATTCGTTAATGTTAGTTTTTAAAAATACAGTTGTTCATTGTTCATGTTAGTTCACAGTGCATTAACTAATGTTAACAAACACAACTTGTGATTTTAATAATGCATTAGTAAATGCTGAAATTAACATTAACTAAGATTAATAAATGCTGTAGAAGTATTGTTCATTCTTTCTTCATGTTAGTTAAAGTAGTTAACTAATGAACCTTATTGTAAAGTGGTACCTGTCTCGATATTTTTAAATGCATTTTTTTAAATTGAGGCTTGTGCATAAAAATACATTACTCTTCAATATACAGTATTCAGGAATTGAAAATGATTGACATTTTAATGATTTAATATGTACGTCACTGGTTTGTTTTTTAACATTATTTAATATATATATATAGATATATCAATGCAATTAAATGCAGCTATATTTTTTTGTATTAACTATTAATCGACTTTTTTTGAACAATTAACCAATTAAAAAAAAGAGATAAAATGCAGAGAAATGTATGGATACATTTCATAGTACCTTTTGCAGGTTGTTACTTATTTTTATATTTATTGAATAATTATTTTTATTTAATTAACTCGTGTATAAGAGAAACTTTTTAAATATATTTTTATCAGTTTTTTAAAATAAGTTTTTATTAAATAAAAAGTATTAAAATTTTATTGTAATATTTTGTAATAATTGTATAGGGATTACAATTGAGGTTTCTTCAATGCATTTCTCTGCACTTTACAATACTTTTCTTCTGTTCTATGTTTATTGTCCCGCATTAGAACAGACACTAACGTCATGCGTGACATTCACCACAGCAGCTCCGTGTGCAAACACACCAACTAGAGGATGCAACACTCCTGTCACACATGAAGCAGAACCTATCCATGCCGTTTCTCAAGTGCGGGGCGTTTTGATCAGCTGAGAACCAGGATTCATGGCATCCCTCGAGACCCCAAATGACCTGCTTTTCTGCACTAACCGTAGGATTGACCGCTGCCTGATCACTGACCGCTACTTTACCTATGAGAGTCTTTCAGGTGGGACCCTGATCACCGGAGATGGACAATTTCACTCCGTCACTAATGGTTTCTGCTCTTTTCAAATGCTCCGATCAGTGGCTATATTAAGGCTTTGAATAAGGTCAGCAATGAATAGCTTTGGTGTCAGCACCATATCCCAGTGGCAAGAGGTAACCGCTTGTTTTTTTATTGCACTTTCCTTTCTTGGAATGTTTTAACTTTCATAGGATTTATATGTAAAAGTCAATGCAAAAGTAATTGTGGTGGAAATCCTTCTCTGGCTGACCTGATTTTACAGCTGTGCTCCCTTTTGCAGAGCTGCATGTGCTTTTGACAAAGAGGGAAAAGCAAAGGACAGTAGGCTTGAATTTTTGTAGTGTGCATGAGTACAAGCTCAAATCTGATGCAAATGGCTGAAAACCCTGAAGACCCCCTTGTATTGTTGGAGATCCTGGAAGTGTTAGGTGCATGCCGTGGGAATGTGTCATACGCGGATATTTGCGTTTATCTGAGTGGACGCTTCAGCCTGCAGCCGCTTCTAGAATTACGGAGTCTCTTGTACTCCACCGCATGTAGAGACCCCTGCTTCCCTGCCACCCTCTTCCGAGAGCGACTTCACCCGCCCTGCAGCAACCGGCTCTCAGCGACCGCCGATGTCGTCTCCCTGTTCAACCTCCTCATGCACACCCGCATGGCTCCTACATACACGCAGAACCTTCAGTCTCTGACACCCTGTCAGGTCTGTGGGAAGGGATTTGCGCGTTACGACTGGCCGGCTGCCTTACCCGTCACAGGAGGAGGGACCGCCTCTGAGGACTGTAAATATGAGAACCTCCCTTGTGAAGCGTTCAGTCATAACACAGAGGCTTCACACACTCAGACCAACTCTGCGTTGGTCGCTCAGCCTCACTCTCGCATGCACAACCGGGACAGCATGCAGAACGCGCATTCTGGGGACGTTTCCATTGACGCGGTCAATCAGGAGGCTGGCAAGCCACCGGTGACCAATCAGGGATCCCGCGTTGCTCGTTCCTGCTCCCAGAAGAGGAGTGCCTTTAAAGATGGGCTCCACAAAATTCCATTCATATCCGTGGAAGGCGACGGCCAGTCAGATCAAATCCCAGATGGACCAAGATCGGATGGTGAGGACCTGCTTTACGTTTCCCAAAAAAACCCTTATCCAGACCCTGCAACATACGCAAACGACCAGCACAACCCGGCATCACATGCGCATGACCATTCATACGTTTACTTAACTCATTCGAATGCACCTGAACCGGATGCGCACGTGGCCGACTCGCAATCCTATGATGATGCCTCGAACCCCTACGACCCTCAGACTCAGTGGCGTAAGGCGAAACACGAGAGTTTGGACGAGCTCCAGACATCCACCTACTTTGGCCCTTCGGTCTCCAGCGAAAAGCACCAAACGCCTGCTCTTCAAAACAAAAGCCACAGCTTGGACATCGACAGCAGGGCGGCGGATGAAAGACCTGAGCCGGAAACGACCGGGCTGCAGAAACCCAGATCAGAGCGGTCTGTCTTAGAGAAGTCTGGATTACGAAAGCCAGGATCTGTTAAACTTAGCATCGACGGATCAAGCTTCGACATTCCCGGTTTTGATCCTCGCATCGTCAATTCGGTGCGGGATACCTTCAAGAGACTGAGTGGCATGAGTTTGGATGCATGGTACGATTGGTCACCGAGCATTGATGGCATGGTTAGCGTAGGCACCCAAACGGAGCCTGCAGATCGGCGCGCTTTACGAAGCATCATGCTTGCCGATAAACTCTCCATCGACAACCCTGACATCGGTGAGGACGACATCAGCGCCATCTTCCGTTTTCTAGACGACATTAGCATGTGTGGCTCCATGGCAGTGCTGCCAGGGGAAGGAGGCGGAGCCCAGGAAGGGGGTGGGGCCGGGCTGCCAGAGAGGCGTGAACGTTTGGGAAAATTACGGAGGTTGTTTCACTCCTTGGAGGCACCTGAGGAGGGCGTGAGATGGGGCGTGGGGCGACTTCTCCAACGGGTCACGGAGCTGGAGCAACAGCTAGAGCCGATCGCAGAGCTACGTGAGCAGCTGGCCCTTGTGCTCTTCACGCTGAACCGTCTGGAAGAGCGGGAGCAGGTTGCATGCCCACACGTGCATCAGATGCACATACAGCCACAGCTCACACCACGGCCTAGCCTGCAGCAACAGCAGGGGTCCCCGAGGACCAATTTAGTGGCGGAGGGCGTCAACGAGGCAGCGGCAAAACGCAGACGGCTGTTTGTGCGTAGGACCTCCAGGAGCTACACGGAGAGCAGCGGATCGGAAGCCCCCAGAGAGTGGAGCATCAGCTTCAGCAAGGAGCCACACATACAGTCTGTTAAGGTAACAGGATAAAAAATATATACAGTGGTGGCTAAAATGATTAGAACACTAGTATTTTCACCAGCTAAAAATGGTTTTAAGTCAGTTATTTCTATCTCTTGCTGTAGTGTGTCAGTGGGAAATATCAGTTTACATTTCCAAACATTCATTTTGTCATTAATAACACAAGGAGTCTGACAATAGCCAGTGCTCCACACAGAGATCTGATCTCATCATCATCCAGTTTGTGCCCTAGGTGCACTTGTGCATAGTTTTTCAGGTAGGTTTCTTGAAGCATCTCAGAGACGTTGCCGCAGTTCTTCTGGATTTAGTCTGTCTCAGTTTTGTTCTGTTTCTTCGTGTCATTCCAGACAGACTGGATGATGATGCGATCAGATATCTGTGTGGAGCACTGGCTATTGTCAGACTCCTTGTGTTATTAATGACAAAATTAATGTTTGGAAATGTAAACTGATATTTCCCACTGATACACTACAGCAAAAGATAGAAATAACTGACTTAAAACCATTTTTAGCTGGTGAAAATACTAGTGTTCTAATAATTTTAGCCACCACTGTATGTATATAAACATATTTTAAATGTGCTATAAGTGATATTTCTTCTACATAAAATGACTTGAGAAATCATACTTGTCTTTGTGGCAGAGCTAGACTCTGACTGAATTCAGACTAGCATGTTAGCATACTATTCTTATTTCTGTTACATAAAGAAACAGTATGTATTCTAAGACAAAATAGTAAGAGTAGTATTTTAGTATGTTACGCTGAATTCAGCCCCTGTAAACAACAAAATAAGAGTCAGTAGCCAATAAGAAAGTTTGTATCTCATCGGAAAACTAGCCAGTCAGAAATGATCTCTGCTTGTCAATCATGTTGTGCATTTAGGAAGGGTTTTGAAGAGACGTGGTTAAAGATAGCAAAATGGCTGAAATCGCTTATAGCTCATAAATATTAAGCTCCTCTCCTTCAACAGATTATCTTCACAAGATTGTCTTGTAAGAATCATACACTTTTGCTGGTCACAGAGCTTATTATCTGCAATAATCCGAAAGCTAAAGGGTTTTTGTCGAGGGAACCAGGATAATGCTGACTTTAAGCCTTGCCCAAAAAAATGATGTCATCTTTGCTACACTGTACTGAAGCACAAGATCCTCATTCTTATGAACATGATCAACAGGTTTCATGCAAACTTGTGGATTTCATACAGCTAGAGCAATGCTGTCATTAAAGCAAAAGGAAAAGAACTGTTAAAATTCATGTGAATTTTTCAGTTTAACTTTGTTACAATGCAGAAAATAATATTGTATTAATGTAGAATACAGAATTAGAACGTACATACATTTTGATAGTAGTCTCATTTGGACCTTATATATATGTATAGATATTAAGATGAATACTTTGTCATAACATAAACCTTGTTTGGCTTCTCAGTCAGATAATTTAGGTGGAGTGCATAAAAGAGAGGGCTCTGTAGTGCAGGAAGTGACGGGCTTTCACCTCATGCCACCTGAGACCCACAGTGCACCACGCCGCACATCTGTCCATAGCACTACCCAGCATTTGACTGAACGCCCCAAAGTGACCTGGAGCCAATCAGACTTAACACCGATGGATCTTCAGGTGACACCTCCAAATGTAATATTTTGAGTGAAAACATTGTCAACTCATGAATCTGCATTTGCATAACATGTTTTCTAAATCTATGTTAAAGGAACAGTTCACCTGATCAAGAGCCTGATAAAGACATCATAATAATCCACAAGTAGTCCACATGATTTTAGTAAACAAATCAGTCAAGACGTTCTAAAATATCCATAATCCTGTATCCATAATAATGCTTATTCCAGTGAAAAATTTGTGTCATCTGAATCAGGAGAGAAATATGCACAGATTAAGCACCAATTACAAGTGTAAACAGTTCTAAACAAATACGTCAGTGGATTTTGATGTAAGAGGACAACAGGGTATGGACTTTTTCACTGGAGGAAGTGTCATTATCGATTGGCCAGAAGCAACAGTTGACTTTATAAGATGTTAACTGATGGACTGGAATACTTGTGGTTCATTGTGATGTTTTTATCAGCTGTTTGGACTCTCATTCTGACGGCACCCATTCACTGCAGAGCATCCATTGGTGAACAAGTGATGTAATGCTACATTTTTCCAAATCTGTTCTGATGAAGAAACAAACTCTGCTTAATCTTGGATTGCCTGAGGGTGTACATTTTCAGCAAATTTTCATGTGTGGGTGAACTATTCCTTTAACCTGGGATAATAAACTGTGCAAAGCGTATATTAATGCAGATAAACCAGCACTTACTCAGCTATTTTCTATATATGTTTTGCAGGCCCCTGAGTCTTTGGAGTTCTGGACAGACGAGATTTACACGCCGGCCTCCGACACGCTCCTGCGGCGTTCACATTCGTACACCCGTTGCAGCAGGAACCAGGCGTACCGCATCGCTGCCCTCAGCATCACTGCCACCATCATCCTCATCCTCATCATCGTCATTCCAGTCAGCACCATGTAACGTACATGCAGTCATATGACACGCCTGAGGCTACATTGAATGGTATTAGATATTGGTATTGAATGTTTATTAGATAATATTATCAAGATTTGAATGAATGCATGAAATCTTCATGAACCTAATTCGAGAAGCATGGCAGTCTGTCCCAGTGTAAAACCTATGCAAAATAGAATGCATTTCCTGAAACCTTTTTGGAGTTTCCCTACCTTTAGATTTGTTCGAATTTAAGCAGGTTTTCAGTTAAATGCTTATTCGGCAGTTTATGGCTTGCGGACATTCCGGTATGCCCTCTTTGTTGACGGATATTGGGGAGTTCCCATTAGTCTAATGTAATTCTGCTGAAACCTGAGACGGCATCCACTTGCTCGCACAGCGGCACACGTTTCTCTCTTCCGCACCTCTGCTCTCTCTCCATTTAAATGCTTGGAAAATCCATTATTAGTTGCAAATTTGCATGCAACTGCCCTTTAAATCTGCTAAATGTCCCCGTATTTGGAGGAAATGCTGACGTGCGAGTGATATGAATCTCTTGTTTTCGTTTGATGCATATTCTTCATTACTGACCCGGAATTGCGGTCAACTCGTTCACTACCAGAATAGTGCTACAAATTGTAATATCCTGCCTCACAAAAGCTTAGAAGAAAAGGAAAACAAGCCTCCAGAGATCCAGAATGGATGCATGATGGTGGATCAATACCGGCACACATTTTCAATTTGCTGAACAACAGCACTAAACTTTTAATGGGCTGTGATGGGACTGAGTGAGTGCAGGAGGGGAGAGACCGAGAGAAAGGAGTGTTTGTCCTCTTTTATTGAGCCTGAAGCTTTCTGAGTCCTACTTCTGTCTGCTGCAGCTGATTAATGAGCGATTTGCTCAGGTAAAAGGGTTTCCAATTGGAACTGATGGGATTTTTACATGCAGTTTGATATATGATCACTATTGTAATTCATCTTGCGCTACGCACTACAGAATGAATGAGACATCAATCAATTACTTTTCTAAACGATCAGATTTGCAATCACAGGCCAGTAAGCGATCACCTACAACACAAGCAAAGTGTTGACAGCCGCTCAGAGCAACTTAGCAAACGCATAGTAAGCCTTGGCAATGCTTTCTACAGCTGAATACTGTAATGTGAAGACAACTGAATGAGATGTCCTATTTTAAGGAGGCAATGTTGGAAAAGTTTTGACTTTTGACTTGATTTTGATTGACATTTTTGTGTGTAGAAATAGCCTACGCATTTCTCCTCAGAATCATTCTTGTTTTTCATTCTATAGTTGTATGAACACATGCATTTCTGGATTGGAATTTTTCCTTTTTCAGGGCACCTTTGACTGTGAAAATGTACCTTTTGTCTCTTCATAAAGCTGGTTTTGGTTATACGATGGGATTGTGTCTTGTGTGTCATTTTTTCCACCAGTTAAACAAGCATGAAGTTGCATAGGAAGCTGGTGGATCATGACAGTGGTTGGACTGAGAGGTTTTCTTTAATAATATCATCAATGCTTTTGCACACTGCTACTTGCTGCTTTTCCCAATGCAGTTTTAATATTTCAGAGCACAGCTCTCATAAACGTGTATTATCTATTTATGATCTGTCAGTTCCGTTATTGACGTGAAAGCACTTAACCGCACTTACACACATAGTCTCTCAAGCTCAAATGAGGCTTCCTTCTAATGTAGTTTATCTAAAATCTCCACTGCCTTTTTCTCTCTGCATACATATTGTGAAAGTGATTTGGTTTCATATTTGATAATGCTGCAAAATTCATTATAGAGATCGCTCACAAATTGATTCCAGTGAAACTTTAAAGAGCGAGCTAATATAATTAGAAAAGCCAGCTTCATATAAAAGATATTAATATGAAGAGACTTATTGAATGATGATTGTTAGATCATTTCTCATAATTGATTTTCTGCTCATTTGTGTGTGATGGACTGATGTGTTCATTTAATCTAGGAATTTCTATACATTCAGTCTATTATGTAGCTATAAATTTTCAATTTGTTTTTATTGAAGATATGCACCTCAATGCCATATACCTTGGGAACAACAGTGAACACTGGGATTGTCTTATAAGCCAGTCAACTCTTAGAAACCCTAATAAATTATAATTATTAAATTAATTTGAAGGCAAGTTAGTTGATGTATTACTGCAGGATGCCAATATTGTATTTTTAAATGGTGATTAAATGTTACATAAAAAAGAGAGATATTACTAAAAATATGTATTTAAAATAATTGATTTGTAGTTAAAATTATTATTTAAATTTATTGCAGTTAAAATTTAATTACAACAAATTAAATTAAAGGGGCTAAATCAACTTAAAGGGATAGTTCACCCAAAAATGAAAATTTGATGTTTATCTGCTTACCCCCAGGGCATCCAAGATGTAGGTGACTTTGTTTCTTCAGTAGAACACAAACGAAGATTTTTAACTCAAACCGTTGCAGTCTGTCAGTCCTATAATGCCCATCAATAGGCACACAATCTTTGAGAGAGAGAAAAACCATGCACAGACAAATTCAAATGAAACCTTGTGGCTCGTGATGATACATTGATTTCCTAAGACACTAAACGATCGGTTTGTCCGAGAAACTTAACAGTATTTGTATATATATTTTCTTACCTCTGATAAACCTCAATGTCAGACTGTCACAACATCCGGTGCTTGAGGCCTCAACCCGCTCTTGCACATAGATGCCTCATTAGCGACGGTTTCTATGGGCCGCCATACGTAAGGATCTACATATATATCTATGTTCCAGAGCCGTTCACGGCACGTGTCACATGCCGGATGTTGTGGATGAGCTCAGGATGGTTGGACATTGCAGTGTATCAGAGGTAAAAAATGATATAAATACTGTTCAGTTTCTCGCACAAACCGATCGTTTCGTGTCTTAGGACATCAATGTATCGTCACGAGCTGCAAGGTTTAATTTTGATTTGTGTGTGCATGTTTTTTCTCTCTCTCAAAGATTGTGTGCCCATTGATGGGCATTATAGGACTAACAGACTGCAACGGTTTGAGTTAAAAATCTTCTTTTGTGTTCTACTGAAGAAACAAAGTCACCTACATCTTGGATGCCCTGGGGGTAAGCAGATAAACATCAAATTTTCATTTTTGGGTGAACTATCCCTTTAATAGGCCTATAATTAAATGTTCATTTTAAAATTAATTTAGTTTTAAGGCATTCTTTTTCTCAGCTGCTTTAAAATTGAAGTTAATTTTCAAATCATTTTTAAATGCACAAAACTTTTCGTTTTCGTAAAAATCGTAAATAGAGCAAATCAAACTGGCGGCAAAAGGACGAGCTTGTTACCTTGGAAACGTAACACACGCAAGCTCAGTAGCGCACACGTGTTGTTACGCATCCATGGTAACAGTTCTTTCCTTTAGTAGGTGCGGTTTGTTTCCTTTTGCGTTATAAATTACATTTTCTCAATTATCTGTCTGGCTGGTTTTACCGCGGCTGTGAAATGGCTCATGTCCGGACCTATAATCCGCGCGTCCGTGTGGGCAACTGGAAAGAAGACGTGACTTTAGAAGAGGTTTGTTGTTTTGACGCATCTCATGTTTGTTGGTGTGTGAAGTCCAGACAGAGAACAAGTGAGTAAATGAGCAGTGTCTCTGCAGGAAACTCTCAAGAACTTCATCCTGCAAAAAGACAGAGGCGAACTCACTGTTCAGAAAGAAGGAGGTCTGAGACAAAACATGCTGAAACCAGTAAGTTTTTTTTTTTTTTTTTTTTTCTGATATGTTAAACAATGTTGCTAGATGAACAAATTATCAGATAAAATATTAATATAATATTAATTTGGACATTGTGATGAATATCATAATTTGTCATTTAGCATAATATTTAAAACCTTTTAAATATATTTCAATATATATATATATATATATATATATATATACAGTATATAATTTATTGATTTGTTTAAACATATCTTACAAATGTAATGTTAAATATTAAAATATACTTTGCCCTCCATATATTTCAATCCAACAAAAAACATTCACATTTTATGAAAACCTGTTTGTATTCTATATTCTATAGCATGTGAATATAAAACACATCAACAAGTAGCAAAATAGGGGGGAAAAGGAATAAAAATTGGCAAAATATTTTATTAAATCACTGTAAATTTATTTTCTTGACGCTGAGATACATTTTGAGAAATATTATTGTATATGAATGTTGAAACTGAATATATATTGTAGCATTTATTTAATTTGTAATTTTTTGCCAGAAATGTGTATTTTTGGTCGTATGGGATTCGAAAATTGGTGGTGAAATTTTCTTTAAGAAATAGCTAGTAAATTTCACAAATAATTACAGAGAAACTTCAAATAATACATTGAATTTAAAGAGTGAATCTCCTCCCCACAATAACCTTTGTTTTATTTACAGCTGATGTAGTGCAGTGGTGCTCAGAAATGTTTTTTTTTTGTGTGTGTCTTCTGCATGTGAGACTGATTCTGGTTTTTGTTTAGGTGAGTTTATCAGTGTCGCAGGATGGCTTTTTGCACTTTGGAGACACAGTCATGCTGCTGAACTCTGAAGGTGGAGAGCACGAGCAGCGTGGCTCCTGTGTCCTCAGCATTATTGCTGACAGCAGTAATATCACTTCACAGTCTGACACGAATTCAGTCCCCCACCTTCTCGGGCCTCTCCAAGTAGGCGGAGCTCACAGCATGACCCCTTGTGTTAGAAACGCCTTTATCATTACAAGGTATCACACATGCACGTTCAAACTCACTCAATCGCACACACACACACACACACACACACACAAACACACACACAGTGGCTGACCTCTTTTTTCATCTGTGGTCTGTGATTCAGTGTTGATGGGACCTCAGATGGAGAGGTGCTCCGATACGATCAAAGCTTTGCCCTGAGAACGACCGTAGGCTTTGCCGGAGAGGTAAACAAGCAAATGGCATATGTACAGTTTTATGTAATTACTGAGTTCCCAAGTCTCAGCATGCAGTCTGTTGGATTCCTCATAGCTATTCCTTGCCAGTGATCGCAAAACATTTCTGAAGTGTGCTAAGAAGTCACGACTACAGGAGTTGAGCCTAGTAGAGGAGTGTGATTTCCTGTGCTGGTGGAAGGTGATTTACTTTGACCCCCAAGCAAGGCTTGAAAATGAAGGATACCCTGTTCAGGTTCACACTTTCAACTAAATCTTTTTCAGATGTACTTGTTGTTATTACTTAGTAACTTAATAATGTGGGGTGGATGCTTTGTTTTGGCAGGTGAACAGCAAGGTTTTGATTTCCCACTGTAAGACCAATCAATGTCTGGCTGCTCTAGGCAATCACATCCTATGGTAATGTGTTATGTTTCATATTGTAAAAGTAAGTGATTCAGTTAAAGTGAGCTGAGAAACAGCCAAATGTTACAGATACACCAAAATTCAGTTCCTAATGTTCAGTTCCACTCCCATTCTATTTTCTTGTTGAATATATATATATATATATATATATATATCTAAAAAAAATTCTTTTTTTTTTAATTATTATTATATAATTTTTCTGTGAATAATATAAACATACACATACTGAAGATGTAACGTCTTTTTTTATTTATTTATAATTTTATCTATTATAATTTGTATATATATTAATATATATTTATATATAATTTTGATTTAATATTTTATAAATGCATTATTTTAAATATTATTTTATATATAGGAAAATACCTGCTTATAAACAGGTCTGTCTAGTTTAATGTTAATTCTGTGTAGAACAATTGCTAGTGTTTATTCATTTATTTGGTTTGTTTGTTTTGTGTGTTTAGGACTCCTTTTGGTAAAGAGTATGAACTCTCTGCTCACACCTTCTTGGACTCTCATAAAGCTGAGCGGGACAATAATCATTGGCTGTTTTTCATGGCTCATTCTGCCAATCAAAATCAGAGCCTGATGGGACTGCAACAAGACTCAGAAATAACAGATGAGCATAGAGAAAACCAAGAGGACACGCAAGTAAAAGAGTGCAGTTAAAAAAAAACAGAGATAAAAGGAAATAAAAATTACACCAATAAATATTTTGGAAAATACAATATTTTATTTCTTTATATATTTACTGTTATATTTCTGTTAGTGAATTCTGTTGATTTTTCTTGTACAAAAAGTAAAAAGATAATTCCATGAAGCTCCCAAAAGGAGGCAGCATCCCCTCTGTCCTCACTGCTGCCTTCTGCTGTTGACTAAAAGTTTCATAAACATGCTCATACACACATTCACTGTCTCTATTTACAATGTTTCATTCAGCATAAAAATGCTTTTACAAATTCAAACATATGCCCAATTCTGATTTTTATTTTTATTTTTCTGCTTTGTTTTTTTATGTATTTTATTTTTCCTTGTATGTTTCTTCTTGTTTCTTTGTTTCTTTCTTTGTCCTTTGGTTCGGCCTCCTTTTTCCCCATTGGTCACCTATACGGAGAACAAGAAATCATGTGCATTCTGTCATAACCACACACACAGATATCTGACCTTCTGTCCCATTCAAAAGCTTGGGGTCAGCAAAATAATACTTTTGCTCAGCAAAGATGCAGTAAATTGATCAATGACAGGTAAAGACATTTTTCCACCACAGGAATAAATAACATTCATACATTTCTGTATGAAAATAGAATACAGTTATTTAAAATTGTAACAATATTTCACAAAATTACTGTTTTCTCTTGGATTTTTGATCAAATAAATGATTCAAAAACTTTTTTTTTTAATCTTACAGACCCCAGGATTTTTAAACGGTAATTTACATTTGCGATACATATTAATAGTAATTGCATGTTAATTGTATTTAATGTGTTTGCACAAAAATCTATATTTTACTGTAATTTCTGTCGGTAAAGGCCAGTGAATCATAGCCGTGTGACGGCATGATCGCAACTGTGATATTGCTTAATCTGAAGGAATCGAGAGACAGAACAGAGGAGCAAAGGTTTTTAATAGGACACAGATATACATACATACATACAGTCAGCACATAACAGACATATGTAACCAACGACATGATCATTCATACATCAACACGTATACAAAGAATAAATAAGGATTTGGAAAATGGGACAGGAGATATAAATAAAGGGTTCGGGAGGAAGGGAGGTTTAAATTGCTAGTTTACGTTTTTCCAATCGCTCCACTCGCTCCACTGAGAGAGGAGCAGCAGGTCTCTGCAGCGGACCCTCAGTTTTGTGATGGAGCCCTGAACTTTGATCTTTGACCCCACCTCCCATTCTTTAGTCTTCAGCTGAGAAGATACAGAAGCAGAAAACAAGAGAATTAATTAATTACTTCAACATTCTTAAAGTGACAGTTCATCCTAAAATAAAAATGATGATTTTTAGCGAGTAATGACTTCTGTTCAGTCTGTTTCTTGCACAAATCCAGCGGCCTTGAATGTCTTATGTAACATGGACTAATTTAAATTTTTTTATTATACGTCTTTGGTATTTTTATGTAGCTTGACAGCATGTTCCCCATTTAAAGTCAATATTATGATAAACTTCTCCATGGAAGAAAGAAATTCATACAGGTACAGGTTTGGGATGTAATTTTCATTCCATTTTTGGTGAACTGTTTATGTGTGAGAAAAGCATGTCGTACCTCTCCGTTGTCTCGTATCTCATACTCTATCTCATGCTTCAGAGGAAAGAAACTGTGGGGCTGCGGCCAGGTTGAGGGAGGCTCCACCTCTAATTCTATGATTTGATTATCACTCTCCTCATTTTTTATAGAGCAGAATGAAATGTTTGGATTCGCTGGCTTAACTAGGAAAAACAGAGAAAACACATTCAATTAGTAATGATGTGCTTTAGACCAGTGGTTTTCAACTAGGGACCCGGGGCCCACTAGAAGGCCTCAGCAGACTTAAAATTAAGTTTTTTGTTTTTTTTTCATTTGACTTCAGAATTCAAGTGTAGTCTGATCCGAGTGTAGATCTGAGCTTTGTTTTGGACCATGCAATAGAGCCAAGTGTAAAAAGAGTCTATTTTATTAATTTTTTTAGCAAACTTATTAATAAAATCAGCAGAGTAGCATAAACTGCATTAAATGGATTGTAAATGGACATAAAAATGAGAATTCGTTCATAATTTACTCACCCACAAGTTGTTCATTCTTCAGAGAAGAAGATATTTTAAAGAATGTTGGTAGCCAAACAGTTACTGGTATAGCCATTGACTTCCATTGTGTGTGTTTTTTTCCCATACTATGGAAGTCAATGGTTACCTGTCAACTGTTTGGTTACCAAAATTCTTCAGAATATCTTCTATCAGAATATAAAGAAACTCACACAGGTTTAGATTTACAGATTGAGGGTGAGTAAATGATGACAGAATTCCCTTTAACCCACATACTCACTGATGTCCCGTAGGAAGAAACTGTAGTCAGTTTTCATATAGCAGCACGCAGAAGCCGCCTCCGCTGTTACCAGCAGCCGCTCGGACTCTTCAGAGTATGAATTGGTGGAATGTGGGAGAAAAAATACCCCATCCACGGGCTGTGACACCCAGTCACCATTATCCCTAAATAGATACAATAAGCATACGTGGTTGAGTCAATGATAAAATAAGCTTAATGTGTCTGTGGGTGTTTTTGATACCTTGTATTGCGAAGTCTGAAAGCAAATTTATCTGAAAATTCATTTGAGGTCCAGGCACATTTGATTTTTTCAGTGCAGGAAAACGTCTCTGCTGTGCAGTTGATATGAAATGCTGAAAAGGAAGAAAGAAATACACTGAAAAGCTGAACAGACAAAGCATGAATACTTTGACCGTGTTCAAAACCGAAAGTAACTGGCTTCCTGCTTTGTGGCCCAGACAGTCAGTGACTCAACAGGTCACTTTTTAAGGAAACTAGTTTCGAACTGTCGATAACATCATGTATACGCTATTAAAAATAAAGGTTCTAAAATGTGTTTTTTGCAGCGATGATTCTACACACTCGCACCAGAATTTGCACAAAATATTGTAGAATTTGTTTGGTTGTAGCCTTTGATGTCAACAACAAAAGATCTTAAAAATAAAGGTTCTTTATTGGCATCGGTGGTTCACGAAGAACCTTTAACATCCATGGAACCTTTCCATTCCACAAAAGGTTCTTTATAATGGAAAAAAGTTAGATTATTAAAATGTTCTTGAACCAAAAATTGTTCTTCCAAGCCATTGCTGTGAAAACACACTTTTTTTGAACATTTATTTTTAAGAGTGTGGAAAGCATTTTCCCCTTTGATAAGCATGATTATATGGATAGTTGTATTTATTATTTGCATCTAGCATATTTTACATCCTGCTGTTTGTAACTGTGAGGACACCATTAGTGAAAATCACTAATCTAGAGTGTGTAACAAATGTGAGGTTACAGTTAAATAAGTGACTTTTGTAAAATTAGATAAACGATTTTATGAACTCATTTACAGCTTTACTGTACAGGTTTAATTTGGCTACCTAACTCTGTATACACAGCCTCTCATTCAGCTATTAGTAAAATACTGTGGTTTTGCGGTTTAAAACATTGCGGACAGTGTTTTAATGTGTAATGTATTAATGTAATATCTGATGGCTAACTCAGGCCATGGTTAATGAATATCAGGATGCCACATCTTTGTAAGATTAACACCCTTTTTGGGTTTTAGGATGATGTTCCCTACACTGTTAAAAATAAAGATCCTTGGTCTTCATGTCGTTTAGTGAAGAACGTTCAAAGATTAGACTCAGATTATTGAAATGTTCTTCACACCTCATGCTTAAAAATAAAGGATCTTTATTTGTATTGATGGTTTCATGAAGAACCTTCAACACCCATAAAGGTTCTTTATAGTGAAAAAGTCCTTTAGATTATTAAAATGTTCCTTACACTGTGAAAAAAAGGAACTGTTCACTGAAAGGATCTTTGGGTAAAACTAAAAATCCTTGTTTTATGGCATCACTGCAAAAAAGCGCTTTATTTTTAGGAGTTATGGAAAAATGGTTCCTTTAGAAACTGTCTTTATTTATAAGAGTGTATGGCAAACCTTAATCAATAATACGTCAAGCATTATTGCTAAACATAAAAAGTGATTGCTTAATAGGAATGTTAGATAGAGGATGTTCAGCAGATGTTCCCACCTGTAGCTTCTTTAGACTTGTCGAGCAGGAGATAGGTGTAGTCTTCAAGACCCGTATCACTCCAGCAGGTGTAATTCCCAGTTAGGTCTTCCTCCAGGTCAATCACGGTCAAATCCCGCCCACTGAGGATTTCATATTCTGACTGTGATATGTTCTCTATGCTACTTGCATCCTCGCGTCTCCATGTGATTATGTCTTTATCTGTTCTACAGGTCAGGGTAACGGATGCGTGTCTCTCAGCAATTACAACTGCATAAAGAGAAACAATCCAGAACACAGAATGAGTAAATGATAATTAAAAAAATAAGTTATTTGAATTGTCAAGTTCACTTAACTTTTTTGTTTAATTATTATGTACTTAATCATTTTAAGGCAACGGGTTTCCTCAGTTTTCTTAAAGTTAAGTCAACTTTCACTTTTTACAGTGTTGTGACCATCAATATTATTTATATAAAAAAAATAAATAAACACATATATTATATTTATAAATACTTTTCTGGGTAGAAACCCAGTAGCGGGGGAATCCCCACTATGATATAAAAACTGTGTGTGTGTGTGTGTGTGTGTGTGTACTCATGTTTAAATAATAATGTGATCAGTAGGCTACACTCACATTTCTCAGGGAAAAAGTTAAGTGCGGACATCCTCGTTACGGACAGACAGAAGAGAAAGATGAACCTCATCAACCAAACCATCTGGAGAAACAAACACAAAAATTACATATTTAATATGAAAACGTAAATTGATTTATTAATCACTTTCTCTGAGCAAAAGTAAAAAAAAAAAAAAAAATGAATAAAAGCAGCTTAATGCATTCATCAATAATTAATGTAGCATTGAACATTATTCCATACTGAACATTAATCTATATTAATTATAAAAATACCAGTCATCATAAGAATATACAATAATTATTAATTGCCAGTACTAAAAGGAGGGCATCTATGGCCATGGCCCAAAAAATGAAAAGATGAAAATTACATTTTCAATATTTATATTAACATATCAATTTAAAGGAATGTATAAAGGCAATTTCTGTTTTATTTTCATTTGTACCTTTTTTAATTTAGTTAGTTATTGAAGTTCATTCAAATGCTCCAAATTAAGTTAATATTAATATTTTAAAAGTACAAATATTCTACATCTCCGGGTTAATATAATCCTATGAAACTGTATGTGTGTGTATATATATATATATATAGCCTACTTTTAAATACATCTCATCTTTAATTAAAATGGAAATGATGGGATTAAAGTGAACTCAGCTGGTTATGCAGATGTTTAGATCGTAATTCATGTCTTACCTTCGCTGCTGTTGCGTCAAATTCAGCGCAGAAAAACCTCAAGTGTGACTGCACGCGTCGCGTCGCGTCCTCTCGTCCTCTCATGGGGTCTGTGCGCGCTTTTATTCCATACATTCCCACCACATGATAACACCCACGTAAATGTCTACGGATTCTTAGAACGAGTTCCCCTCGAACTAAGAATGAACAAGTATTAAAATTACGAATGCTGAATTACTAAGAGATGGGCTCTTTTTCCCCTTTCTGTCATCACTCCTATTATAGACCACGAGTTAGAATTGTGCGATCTTAACAATATAGTACAGTACAGTAGGCTCTTTGGATAAATGAAAGATTATTTCCCCAATAAATAAATAAAACAAAGATTACTTGAGAGCAGGTGTCTTGTAGACGCAGTTATAGTCCACACTGGAGTATGTAAATACTAATTCACTCCTTCTACATCAAAATGTAGCTTTTAATTCAATGTGTTACTTGTTGTATCCGCTGTAATTAACTGTGAAATTTACTAGCAATTTGAGTGTTGTCTGATGATTGTTATATGTCCCTTGAGAATAAAGTTCTGTGAACTATCTATACTATACTATGCATGGGTGAACAAAACAAAGTGAATCATAAAAATGAGGAAACATGTCTCTCCCCTTATATTTATTATATGCTGCTGTATAACCTTGTACATATTAGCATCTACATATATTGCAGTATCAGAAATTAAATTCCTTTTATTAAGAGGCAACATTTTTAAATGATCTATTTAAATGAATTGTCTAATCAATATGTTGACTGTAGCTCTCTATTGCCAGATGTTACAGATTTTTAATACAATCCCCTTTATGATCATGCTATTATTCTTTTTTTATTTATCTTTAAAACAACACTTTATATTTGCTATATATTCAACAACACTTGCCTTTGATATATTTGTTTATTTTAAGGAGGACAACACTATCTATTAAATCCTAATCACTGTGTGAGTGGAAAGGTTTTGGCTGAGTGGAAATAACAACATTTGTGGGATGCTTTTCAGAGCCTAAATTATCTTGATTATTTCTGTTTTACCCAAAGACAGAACACAGTCATGGGTTGGAAGAAGATACTGAGATAGGAAAAGTTATTGCATTTTGTTCTTGTCTTCAATAAAAATCAGTCAACCAGGACAAGACCAGGGGCTGGATTCACAAAACATTCTTAAGAAGAAATTTCTTCTTAACTGCCATTTTCTTCTTATTTTTTAACTTAAGAAAAAAGTTAAGAATATTTTGTATTCCCAAAAATTCTTCTTAAGGATATTCTTATCTTTTTTCATAAGATTGTTCTTAAGACAAAACCTAAGAAGAATTCAAATTCTTGAAAAGAATCTTCTTAAAAATCATCGTAAATAACTTCTTAAATTTAGGACAGCCCCAGACTTGTCTTAAATCCAAAACAGTAAGAATTATTTAATAAATTTATTGGGTTATTTCAAATTAATTGTTATATTTAAGCATTACAACAACATTAGCTACATGTAATACATAGTAGGACTATTAATAGGGATGTGCGCGAGTTTTCTGAAGTGACAGCGATGACTGATAATGTAAACAATGATCGGTCATGAATGACTAGCCTATGTGTGACTAGCCTATTTTTTCAAAAACTCAGTCAGATAGGAAGCTTTAATTGGACGCTTTTATTTTAGCCTATAAATACGACATAATCTTTGGCAGTATGCAGCGCATATGAATGTACGCGTTCGCTGTAGCAGCGCGGACACACAAACCGGAAGCGTTCACTCGGATGAGAGCGCAAAAGCATAGCACAAAAACGAATGAAACAGATCGCTGCAGCTTGAGACAGACAGGCTGTTCAAAAACACGCCGCATTAAAAACGTGAAGCTGAGCGCCAGTCAAAGTCGCGACAAAAAGAGTGTGCTTGCTTATTATGATTATTATATGGTAATCTGCAGGAAAGCGCAGTGAGTTTATCAGTGCATAATGTTTTCACTCAGATAAAGACTGTCATTTTCCTCTTAAGAAAAATATTAAGATGTTCTTAAGAATATATTTGAGAACTTAAGAATTTTTCAAGAATTGCACTTACGAACATTCTTACGAACTTCGTGGAATTTATCTTAAGAAATAAGTTAAGAAATTTCTTAAGATAAATTCCACGAAGTTCGTAAGAATGTTCGTAATCCGGCCCCAGACCTTTAACCACAACTGCAAATATAAACACTATTAGATAGAGAAATAGGGAAGTGAGAGAGTTACAAACATAAAAGAAAGATGTAAAGTTCAGCGAGTTTCTGTATAAGCACCGAATTCAGAGCACTTACACTTATAAATAAAAGTGATAAATAAAATAAAAGTGATATAGTGTGCACTTTGCCTGCAACTCCGTTAAAATGGTTAGAATTCAGGACAGTCTCTTTCTTGTTCAGTCTGTTTGAATTCTAGATAAAATATCAGGTCTGAATTTCCCCTCAAATAAATGTGTGACAGAAACCAAATGCGATGTGGTGTAAGGAGATAAGACACCTGATAAATATCTGTGGTTAAGGCAGTGTAAATGTGTAGTATAGCAGTTCCTCTGTTCAGGCTTTGCTTTGCAAATGAACTAACACTGCACTTCTGTATGCTGCATGCGCTGGGGGAAACTGTGCCTGATGTAGGCGGCTGGCAGTTTTGGGTATTTCATTGCATTGTGTGTATGCTTGTGAGCTGGTGAACCTGTGCGTGTTAAACTGATTCCTTATAGGCATGTGTAAGAGTTTTTTTTTTAAGGGCTGACATCATTCTGGCAGGTCCCCTGATGTCAGCGACACAACACTTTCCTTAGTAGTGCAGAGACTCACACAAGATATCAGTCATTAGGTGGTATTAAAATATACTCGCCAAGCGGTGAAATTTCCTCAAGTGCATATTATGATGGAAATGGCATATTTCTATGCCTTGACACACTTTTCTCTGCCTCACACAGGTGTCTAAATTTAGGTAGGTGCATTGAAACTCGATTTGGGGCAGTTTTATATTGTAAAGTGTTTTCAGTCCAAAGGT